>NC_135555.1:24977724-25087724 GCF_964340395.1 Glandiceps talaboti | reverse complement strand
TGGAGGTTGCTCAGCCTACAAGTATGACTCTACTGTTTTTGAAGTAGAGAACATAAACACCTAAAAGTGGAACGCTTAAAGGCATACAGTCACCTGTCATATAACTACATCTGGAGGCGGTGAACTGAAATTCAGTGAAGTTTCTTTTCCAAATTAGCTCAATTTTTGACTTGGCCTGTGTGATATAGTACGTTTCATTGCTTTCCAGTGATGCTTAGAATAATGGGGACAAGTGACGGGTTACTTCACCTGCTGATGCACAACGGCTGACTGCCTCCACTACAAATGCACCATGCTGTGACGTCATATCACCCCCATTCTTTCTTCGATTCCCGCGTAATTGTGTGAACGAAATGGAAAATTTTCGTTCCAGTAACTTCCATCGTATCGTGTCACAATTTCGTTCCTTGTTATTACGATACGCATTAACAATCTAAAAGCAGAAAAAAATCACGAAAAATATATGCCATCATTTCGTTAATTTTTTTTGTAATGTATAAGCTTATGTGCAGACTTCTATGAACATTTATCTTGGAATTTGATAGATTTGCGATTTTGCAACATATTAACAAACTTATACTTATTTTCGCGTTTTTGTTTTGTAGCGAAATTAGCGAAAATAAATCTTACGCGAACATTTCCTCCAGGTATACAGTATAATATGTGTATTGAATATCCATGAAATTCTATCGAGTATTTCTTTCATGGTAGATTAACGTTTATCTACGTCATCAATGGGTCATATTGTTTACGCCCATTGATTCATTATGTTGCTTACGTCATCAATTCGTTATGACTTATGTTGTCTACGCCCATCAATATATGCTGTCTATGTTATAAATGCGCCATGTTGTCTACGTCATCAATTCGTCCTACGTCCATCAATTCATTTTGTCTACGTTAAAAATGCGCCATGTTGTCTACATCATCAATTCGTCATGTTGTCTGCGTCATCAATTCGTCATGTTGTCTACGTCATCAATTCATCATGTTATCTACGTCATCAATCCTTGTTGCTACGTCATCAATTCATCCTACGTCCATCAATTCATGTTGTCTACGTCATCAATTCGTCAAAAATAAACATGCCTAATTAGATATCATCTGAACAATTGTTGCATTGGAACCCTTTTAATGTTTATCTTTCACTAATATAAATCACTGGATTCAAGAAGTATTTTGTGTTTTTTTCATAATTTGTCGCATTTATGTATGCTTCATTATGTCACATTTCACAAAGTTTACTTTAACTGATAATAATTTATCTGATTAACATAACGTGATTATCTTATCAACATTTTTGCAACTTTTATTTAATTTACCGCAAAATACTGTATTTCAATGGGATTTAATTTTGATTAAAAGGAGAAATGATGTTTTGCCAAGACTTAATTTGTATCCATGGTAATTGTAAGTAAATAAGTATTTGGGTTGGGCGTTTGTTTAAACGTAAAAATATAAATAAATAATCAACGACTAAGTATGTTAACATTGAAATGAAATTCAATGTTGGTGTATATGGGTTTCCTTCCGTTCTTCTTGTAAGGAAATCACCATACACGTATCGGAAGTCACAAAGTACTGCAGAAATAACAAAGTAATACCATGTGATTGATTAATCGGTTAGCTGACAAGTAGCTTTATTCAATGTACTGGGCAATATCTGTTTCTACAGTTCATTCGTCTGTCAGTGTGTTGTTTATAGACATAGAATATCGTGTGTTAATTCGTTAATCATAGAGGTATCCATAAAATCAACCACTCCATCCGTCCACCCCTTCCCTCCCCCTCTCTCCCTCCATCCACCTACCCACTCACCCATCCATCCATCCCCCCTCTCAACCAATACACACATACACACATACCACCAACACATACATACATACACAAACACCAACAACACATACATACATACATACATACATACATACATACATACATACGTACATACGTACATACGTACATACGTACATACACATATACACACATACATACACACATACACACACACATACATACATACATACATACATACTAGGGGAAGCAGTTTAAACTCACGTCACACAACTATCAAATCTTTGTCATTTACCGTCGTCGTCACAAGACATACTTTATACATATCCAAACCTGTGTATTTGGGTGTTCACATTATATCACTTTTGCAATTCTTTCTTATCAATTTACAAATTGTGATTACTTATATATTCTCGTCTTAAATAAACTATAAATGTCTCAAAATATTTTATAAAATTCCTAATAATTTCGGTAGAGTGATTTTGGTGGAATTGAGACGGTAGTGAATAGATTCACAGCGATCCGTAATGAGGTTAGATTCAAAGAATACGTTCAGCTCGTGCTGATAACAGGTGTAAAATGTCTAGTATAGAAAACCATGGGATGATGTGATGAGAACTATTAGCACACAATGATGTTTTCATATTTCGCCCGGGGCATCTTAGAAAATCTCTGCCGTGAAAAACCATTACCGAATTGCTTCCTACGATATCCATTGACGCTGGATAATTAGATAGGGTAAATTAGAATACGGAGTTCTCTTAGCGTGGCTTTCATAACAATGTATTTTATTTTATCCTTATGTTAGTACAATTCTATGTCATTCTAGTAGATTTTTTTCTCGGTTTTTATAGACTTCGAAATCAGCGGCAGGGCATTGCATGGTTTTGTATTACAGCCAAAAAATGTTCACGTCTTCAAAAATAGTTGGTAGGCGATGTACATACGCAATGTGTTTACATGACTGTTTACATTGTGAATAAATGAGTTCGATCACGATTGATCTACATAAGCTTACACAAGTTTCTCTTAAGTATAGATTTTAAATGTATTATATCGTGAACGTGATGTTACAATGAAAAGGTAAGGATAATTGTGTTTTATTCTGTCAAGAACAAACCTAGTTAACATATCTCCTGGACTGATCGTTGAGTTGAAACGCTCTCCTTCTAATCTCTTTCCTGGACTCTATCTGTTGTGTTTATGACTGTCTGACAGACTAACTAACTAACTAACTGACTGAGTGACTGAGTGACTGAGTGACTGACTGACTGACTGACTGACTGTCTGTCTGTCTGTCTGTCTGTCTGTCTCAGACAGATTTAGAGCCATTAACATTGTGTTAAAGCCATGAAAGACATTATAGCAAAAACATCCAATTTGTTTTTACTAATAAAGCAGTTTAATGTATGTATGTATGTATGTATGTATGTATGTATGTATGTATGTATGTATGTATGTATGTATGTATGTATGTATGTATGTATGTATGCATGTGTGAATGTGTGTATGTGTATGGATATATGTGTGTATGTATGCTATAAATAAGTGTGTGCGCGCGCAACTATTATGTGTCACGTGTGTGTGCATAATTTTAGGATAGGGCTACAAAGATATAGGGCTACAAAGATATAGGGCTATAAAAGGGCAGACACTATTATGCTAACAAAAGAAAGAGAAAATAGTTTTCATGATCTGTGATGTACTCATGTCCACAAGTCGTCTGAAGTATTGTCACGTGGGGATTATATTCATACGATTGTAGGAACTAATCAACGCTACGTTTGTAGTGCTTCACACTGCTTTCATTAAACCACACAGGTGGTCTTATTATTCGCTTCTCTGTATCCCTTCTGATTACTCCGTTAGGTCGACTTCACACTCTACTGACAGAGAGACACCAATTACCTCCAAATTATCCACTATAGATCACCATAACAGGTTGCAACGAAATGCTTTTCACAACCGTTTTTTCACAAATATTCATTTCGGTGTTTTTCATTTTTTGTAAAATTCTGCCTGATCATTACAATGCTACTGGTTACTTGATCGTGAAATCGGTATTGAACTAGAAAAGAGAGAGAGAGAGAGAGAGAGAGAGAGAGAGAGAGAGAGAGAGAGAGAGAGAGAGAGAGAGAGAGAGAGAGAGAGAGAGAGAGGGGGGGGGGGGGGGGTTGAAGGCCTTGTTGCCAACTACCTTGCTTTATAATTGAAAGACATGTGGTGGGAAGCCGTTTGGTTTTAATGAGTTTACAACAGAGGAGAGGATCCCCTCCCATGTAATTAGAAGATGATCACCATGGCATCGCAGTGAAAAGGTCTCCATCAGCTTACTATTGCCACGACAACAGGTTGATAGTCTCGACGGATGCAACTAAACAGGTTGCAGGCTGAAAAGAATAGATTTTTAATGAGTATGGTACTTGATGCTACGGGAAGTCCGTTGTGAAATGACAGGAAACGTACTCTCCTGAGTGATGGGGACTTTCTCGCGGTAAGTTGATGAGAAAGGCGGGATTCTTTTCATGGACCGTATCAAGATGAAAAGAAAATGAAATGGTAGCAGGACTTGCACTAATTATGTGTTGTTTCTATGGAAACAAAATTAGGGTATGACAGAACAAAAAGAAACAGAATTGAAAGGGGAAATAGCCAGCCTCTTCTAGTGCATGAATACATCATCAATGAAGACACGTATCTCAAAAAAAGAAATTAAGATCAAAATGAATTATATCGTATGGCATTACATTAAAGTTTTGAAACAGTGAAAAATACTGGTTTAAGGTAAGTGGAAATATCTAATCCAAATGACTAAATGGACAAGTAATATGTGTGTACAATCCATCGATTTTAAATTTAACAAACAAATGAACACATAGACATAGACCCAGACACATGCATAGAGACAGACCCGGACCAAGACACAGACTTAAAGACAAATACATGTACATACACTGACACAGACACACACACACACAGACAGACAGACACAGACACAGACACAAACATAAAGACAAATACAGACACTGACACAGACATAGACATGTATGTATGTATCTATGTATATATATATATGTTTATAGACAGCACATCCAGAGAGTAGAAACCAGCAGTTGTCTGATGATCGCGCAATCCGTGAAACCAAGAAAGAGTTCCAGTACTACCAAAACTATTGCGCTCTGCCACTGCGGTATAGAACACTGTATATATATATATATATATATATATATATATATATATATATATATATATATATATATATATATATATATATATATATATATATATATATATATATATATATATATATATATATATATATATATATATACACACACACACACTATATAATATATACATATTATAATACATATACATGTGGTATGCAATAATTATTGGTGCAGTTATTAGCTGCAATGAAAATACAGGAATTGTATTTTTAGTCTTCATTGAAAATACAAAAATGTAAATTCTTCAAATTATTACAGTACAGATCAAGATGGCTGTGACAGACCTGATTCTCGATGTGATCATATCTGTCAGACAGTCTGTAATGCTGCTGTATGCAGCGCTTTGGATGGCTATACTTTGCACAACGACAAGAAATAGGGTGTAGGTGAGTAAAGTCTGTCTGTCTGTCTGTCT
This sequence comes from Glandiceps talaboti, assembly GCF_964340395.1. NCBI lineage: Eukaryota > Metazoa > Hemichordata > Enteropneusta > Spengelidae > Glandiceps > Glandiceps talaboti. The sequence continues at coordinate 25,082,285 of NC_135555.1, read as the reverse complement.
GTCTGTCTGTCTGTCTGTCTGTCTGTCTGTCTGTCTGTCTTCCCACACCTCTGGTGTTACTTCCTACTTTACTTTCACTGTATACTTTAAACATGGTGATGTCTTGACATTAGATCAGTTTGTATCAACACTCATTTTGTCAAATATTCAATAATCATACACATAAACGAAGAGCAAAAGTTGTTAATTTATTGATACACTATTAAATATGTTCGTGAATCTGTAAGAGGGAGTATTTTAACACCAAAACTAGTTATTAAAGGAAAGTGTTATATCTTTTGCTCATCTAACGTACGTAAATACATATTTTGAACTGAATTTGTAAAAATAAGCTTCATTTATAAATACAACTGCTGACACCAGACTGAAATTGAATTGGATTATGACACTTTGCACAGTATGTTGGAAATACAGAGACTTGTAATAACATTTCTTAATTTGATAAGAACAGTTTTATGGCCTCGTTACATAATAGTTCAAGTTCACTTGTCAAACAAATTAGAAGTTCCCCTGGCATTTAAGGCGGCCATACAACTGTTCTTATCAAACCGTGAAATGTTACACAAACCTTCTATTCATTTGTTGACTTTCTTTGTTAATAACAATCTCGTTTGTTAATGGCTTGATGTCAGCAGTTGTAAATACAAAACGTTTCTTTCAGAGATTCCCAGTGAACATTTGTATAAAAAATACTCAGGAAAATTATCTCAACGTCTGTAATATTTCTACTTTCTCAAGTATTTTTTGATCGTCATTGAACGTTAAATTGTTGGCTCAAACCGCGTCTGTGGCACATTCGTGAAGGATTTTTTTAAGTCGGTATAAGTTGGGCATACGGCCAGCAGTGAAGGTATTTATTTATGTAAATATAGCAAGTGATATATTAATGCAACTAGATTAAAACTCATGTAGTAAGTATGATGCCACAGGGATCAGCAGGCATGTCGATCGATCGCTCGCTCGATCGATTTATTGATTATATGATTGATTAATGATGTAGAGGACGAATTTCATGTTATACTTAAATGCCCATTATATAGAGAATTACAAGTCCATTTTATTAAGCCATATTATTGGAAAAAACCACCAGTCTTTAAACTTGTACAACTACTGTCCATGGAAAATGTAAAGCAGCCTTGCAATTTAGATATTTAAAACAAACATGCATCCTACGTTCTGTGCATATATTAATGTAATTTGTATTAGTACATTGTCCACCACGTTTTCTTTGTGACGATTTTTGTTTTTCTAGTTCTATAACTGATGAGCAGAAATTGCTCAAAGTAAATGAAGAATTGAATTGAATTGAATTGATTGATTGATTGATTGATTGATTGATTGATTGATTGATTGATTGATTGATTGATTGATTGATTGATTGATTGATTGATTGATTGATTGATTGATTGATTGATTGATTGATTGATTGAAGGAATGATTATTTTTTGTGATTTTATTACAAAATAGCTATGCATGTGGTTCACGAAAAGATAACTTCCAAATCGTGGGTTTTGACTTCAATCGCTAAAATATAATCAATTGACTTGTGGTGATTTAAAACTTGTTTGTACATGGGTTACTATGTACATGGGTTACTATGTGCATGGGTTACTATGTGCATGGGTTACTATGTACATGGGTTACTATGTACATGGGTTACTATGTGCATGGGTTACTATGTGCATGGGTTACTATGTACATGGGTTACTATGTGCATGGGTTACTATGTGCATGGGTTACTATGTACATGGGTTACTATGTGCATGGGTTACTATGTACATGGGTTACTATGTACATGGGTTACTATGTGCATGGGTTACTATGTGCATGGGTTACTATGTGCATGGGTTACTATGTGCATGGTTTACTATGTGCATGGGTTACTATGTGCATAGGTTACTATGTGCATGGGTTACTATGTGCATGGGTTACTATGTGCATGGGTTACTATGTGCATGGGTTACTATGTACATGGGTTACTATGTACATGGGTTACTATGTGCATGGGTTACTATGTGCATGGGTTACTATGTGCATGGGTTACTATGTGCAGGGAAATAAGGAAAAACAAAAGTGTTATATCACCACAAGTCAATTGATCAATATAACACAAAAATAAGTTTTATTTAACCATAAAAATCAATCAATCAATCAATCAATCAATCAATCAATCAATCAATCAATCAATCAATCAATCAATCGATCGTTCGACATGCCTGCCGATCCCTGTGAGGACTCCTAGAATTATAGGATTTAACAATAGGGTAGTTGTGACCTTTGACACACTTCAAACTTTTATTGGTTTTCATTGATGATGTTCTGTCTGTCACATGTGGTGAATGCAACATCGGTCAACAATTTCAAAAATCTGTACGACGCTCTGCCTTAGTATTATTCTTGAACTAAAGGGATTTCTATTATCCATCTTGGGTACCTTATCCCTGAACTGAACTGAACTGAACTGAACTGTTAGTTTTATGGCCGATCAGTCTGTGATGGTGGAGGTAACGATGGTGACGAGGACGGGGACGGCGATAATGATGATGATGATGATGATGATGATGATGATGCGTATACGTACATATTTATCAACAGTGTGTGAACTTAAGGGAAAATGACTACTGGTCATAAGGACCGACATGTAGCAAATGTTGCTGGTCCTTAAGGAAAACTGCTGGTCCATATTCAATGCAGTTCACGTTCACGACCTGTATCTACATCAACCCCCACCCCCCCCCCCCCCCACTTAGAGATCAAATGATTTTGAACTTGAATATGATACAACATATCTTTAGATATACTAGAGATCATATATACTATAGTGGCCTGAGACTGAATGTATTCATTCCACCATAGGAATACAGATCCATAGATTGTAGATAATATGGGTGAATGAATCAATAAATCTACATTATCTGCAATCTCTAAGAGCTCACAGTCCTCTCCTTCCTCACTGTACGATTCACTAAATTCTGAATCACACAATCCAAAGTCAGATTCATCGTCTGTGTCAACAGCTAATGTAGCTTTCCCATCCTTAGCGAACTTAGACCACAAATTCATCATAGCAGAAAGTTTTATCGCATAACTATCCCTCTTGAAAACTGTGTATTCGCTTTATTTCAATTTCCATCCACACAGTGACACGGGGCGGCTGCGTTTTCCTTCAGTCTTTACAAATACCCACTGAAGCCCACCCCGGCCCATGAAGCAATACCCGCATACCCTACCCGTGTATTGAGTATCGTCTCTGACTGTTTATGTAAGAAATCTGTGATGAAGAGAACTATGGTTAATCATGTCTTACAGTGCGAGTTTTTTTGACGTTGGAACGTGATATGGTAACTGTACGTACTGTAATGTGTCATCCACTATGTACCCGTGTTTGGCATGATGCAGTATTTTTCCAGATACAACAAAGGCACCAAAAATGCAACATTTCTAAGTTTATACGTGGATTACAACATACAGGACATACATTATCATATGCATCAAATTGAAAGCAATCAGACTATGGATTTTGTTTTTTTACATTTTTATCGTACTGAAGATATCTTACGAAGTGTACCTGCCTCCTTTATTAGTTAAACCGCCATAGAGTAGTTTATATGTTTTCCGTCAGTTTGTTTGGTCATGGCCACACACATGGGGAACTCCGGTAAATCGATCGGGAAACCCGCTAACATTTACCGGCTTTAATACCAGCCTTTAAAAAACAGTGTCTGTTTCATCTTCTTCTTCAGAAGCTCATTGCCGCCTTCTAAATATCGCCACATACTTTATCAATACAGCGTGGAACTGTCTCAAACACGTTAAAATTTTCATACACTTCGAACAGTAAACTTTACAACAGTGATTACTATATGGCAGAACATAGACACATGCGCTGAATGCGTTAAATGAGTCTGAATGTCTAAGACGTTCTGATTAGTCAAGACACGAACAATTGGAGAAATTCAGCCAATCATGTGTTTCATAAAGTAAATGCTGTATGCTACGTCATATCTAGACATGATATCAACATTGACAACAACACATAGCGAACTAGCTCTGTGTCGCTTGACTTGAACGAGATGTCGAGAGTAAAATAGGTAACACAAGATCAGATTCATGGAGGTGAAATTGGATCTATCTTTGAATAAATGATATTATTTACTCCAAATTTCAATCGGTCATAAGGACCGATAAGTTGTTATAATTCTGAAAAACTGTCGGTCCGAACGGAAATCTGTTGGTCTCGGGCCGAAGGACCGGCGTTAATTTCGCACGCTGTTTATCAATAATGTATTCTAATGTAGATATGGCTAGTAAAACGTTATAAAATGAAGTGTTGATCACTCAGTCTGGTACTGTGCCTTTACACCATACGATAACCACTATTATGTAGAGTAGAATTAGGAGTACGGTTTTAAGCGTCTATAAAGTCATGTTTTAAAGTGTCTGTCATCGTGATCCACTGGGTTGGAGATGAACATAACGAACACAGACCTCATTCTGTTTTTTTCGTTGTATAAGAGGAAATGAAACCATCGCAGAAGACAGAATATTGATCTACTGAGTCAATGTACTTGGTGATACGTTCTAGATATACTATTTAGTCAATGTACTTGGTGATACGTTCTAGATATACTATTTAGTCAATGTACTTGGTGATACGTTCTAGATATACTATTTAGTCAATGTACTTGGTGATACGTTCTAGATATACTATTTAGTCAATGTACTTGGTGATACGTTCTAGATATACTATTTAGTCAATGTACTTGGTGATACGTTCTAGATATACTATTTAGTCAATGTACTTGGTGATACGTTCTAGATATACTATTTAGTCAATGTACTTGGTGATACGTTCTAGATATACTATTTAGTCGGCAACAATAGCAATACTACTAGTGTCAAGAATGTTGACTTTTATCCTGTGCACTTGTATGTATTACTCGTACTTCGTTACTTTGGTTGATCACCAAGGTAGGCAAATGTTTACATGGCTTCTTCAGCTAAAGATAGGAACGCAGAAACCATGATGGGAAGGACATCAACATGAAGAGATGCTTTAGAAGGTGGAGGCGTATCCTAGTAACCGTTATACTTATACAATCAAAGGAGCCAGTATAGCAATTTTAGTGCAAATTCCGAAACCAATTGGACACTCTTAAAAGACACTGCTTTCCATAAATATGTGACTTTGCTTTGTAGAAGATTTAAGAGGGTTTTGAAAAAAAAATATTCCAGTGCGTTCTTGTCAGGGTGATGTATCAAATATATGTAACAGAGTGATGGAGTACTGACATTTGCTAGATCAAAATTACTGCATCTTTTCATACGGCTAATAAGCGCGGGGGGGGGGGGAAGGGGGGGGGGTAACATCAGTGAAGCACGGAAAAATGCTGACTCGCTTGACATCCTTTAACTAATGTTAGTAAAACCAACTGCTGAATTTAATTTTGTTGAGCAACAGATATGTCCTACAATGAAAACATAGCAAAGATTAACAACATGTACATAATCTCGCATAGTCCGTTTTTAAAATGGTCTATTTCTCGTTCTTTCAAAGGACTGCTTTGCCCGTTGGAGGATCAGGACAATGCACACGCCATCCATTAGTTGTGAACTGTGATCATCATCATTATCATTTCATGATGGGAAAACCGTTAGAATTTCTTTACCCTTCATGCTACAGGCAAAATAGGGCACTCAATGACAAACAGATTTGGTGCAAAGTGAAATACATCAGACAGTCCACGAACATAGTGAAGTCTTATCTAGCCTTGCTGTCGGCAAGATATACCATTAATTAAATAGCGAACTCTTACAGATACCTACAAAATGCAAACTGAAAATGTTGGCCCTCTCCTGTTACACGAAAGACGCCGGTTTTTGGTGCTTTAATCTGAATGTGAGCTATACAAGATGTATGGTAACACTGTATGTCTATGGTTACAATGCTGTCCAATAGATTGTAAGCTGCATTTTAAGGTTATCCAAAAGTCTGCAGCACATGCATTCATGAAATTAGTCAAGATGGCGTATGAAATTTGAAATGTTGAAAATACTCGCTTGTCAATATTTAAGTGAAAATAGATCATTGTTCGAGGGAAAGTAAATTAAAGTAAACGCTAGGACATGTCAATAAAACCTTGACATGGAATACACATTTTATAACCTTTGAGTAGCAGACTAGACTAATATAACTGTATTATCACACCCAAGTAGCAGACTAGACTAACTGTATTATCACACCGTAGTCTATTATGATTTATTGAGTACTAATAGTAGTAAGTCAAATTTTCGATTTATTTCACCACCACCACCACCACCACCACCACCACCACCACCACCATCGCCACCATCGCCACCGCCACCACCACCACCACCACCACCACCATCGCCGCTGTCGTCGATCGTGATTAGTATCTTACTTTTAAGATGATAATAATAGCTATTAATTTGAAGGGCCACTCGATGACAGGGGATACTTTATCAGGATTGAAATCCATACGATTAATATGAAAATAGTGTCCCCATTCCATTCAGTACATTCCTAACATCACTGATATTAAATTGTAGAATATCATCGTAAAATAACTCTCAAAATTAAGAAATGTGAAATCCTCCGATTTTATATCGAAAAGGACACATAATAGGAAGTGTATCATGCAAGGCTGTATCAATTAGAGTCTCTATAAATGTTACAGGTTTGACGAGGTAGCAGGTGTCTTACATTGGAACTGAACTTGTTTTCATTCACTGGTACACTTATTTAGTGAAATACAACCTTACATGGAGGCCAATGGTTCATCACACCTACTGCCTTGCTTTGTTAGTACATGTATGTACGTCAACTGATACAAAGAGCAACATTGTCAGTTACTGTCCAACCAATTTAACCATTGAATAATGAGATTCATGATTATATAGTGTTCGATGTAATACCAGTCCCGACATACACTGGAGTATTACACATAAGTAGTATTTTATTAAACTAAACAGCGGGAGAGAGTGTGTGAGAGTGTGTGCGTGAGAGAGTGTGAGAGAGTGTGTGAGAGTGTGTGCGTGAGAGAGGGTGAGTGTGTCTATGCGTGTGTGTGAGAGGGAGGGAGGGAGGGGAGAATGTGTGAGTGTGTGTATGTGTCAGGGAGTGTCTGTGCGTGTATGTATGAGAGAGGGGAGGGGAGAAAGGGAGTTGTGTGAGAGATTGATGGAGAGAGAGATAGAGAGACAGAGAGAGACAGAGAGAGATAGAGAGAGAGACAGAGAGAGAGATAGATAGATAGAGAGAGAAAGAGATAGAGATTGATTATTTGATTGATTGATTGATTGATTGATTGATTGATCGATCGATCGATCGATCGATCGATCGATCGATCGATCGATTGATTGATTGATTGATTGATTGATTGATTGATTGATTGATTGATTGATTGATTGATTGATTGATTGACACTTAGTTCACTAAAATTCGTCTACAACTACCGACATCAGACCGTGGACGAACGGAACCTGTTACAAACATTTCATCATTTGTTTTATGGCCACTTAATGTAGAAGTTCACATTCACAAACAAATTTCATTTCCCCTGGAATTTCATGTACACATAAAGAGGCCACAAAACTGTTCTTAGCAAACCATGGAATGTAATATAAGTCTCTGCTGTTTCAACATACTGAGCCAAGTGTTATTAATCTAATCAATTTGTTTACTTTCCCTGTTTGTAACAGGTTCCGTTATCCAATGTCTGATGTCGGAAGTTGTATCTTGGTAGTTTTCATTTCATTCAACAGGAAGAACCCCCCCCCCCCGCCACATGATAACACCGTGGTCTTTCATATGCTGAGTAAACGTGTTGACACGGTGAGTAGACTATATGACTCTAAATCCTACATCGTAAGCACAGTGAGCACCGTCATGTACTAGTTATCAATCTTTATATATTGCAATATTTAAGTTGAATTATAGTATTATGATGATAAAAGACCAATGTGCCTGATAACCGGCGTGTGTGTTAGGGGGGGGGGGAGGGGCTGGGGTGGAGGAACCTCGACAATACAACATAGCACTGGGTCCAGTGATATCTCATGGGTTCAGTGTACCGGAAAAAACCTGCGAGGCTGCGTTTTTCGGTAGAGTCAAACTGAACAATACTCTTCTTACTTGCAGTATGGTAAATTTAATCAAACATTGAATGGAATCGAGCTCCGACAGCAGTCGTAAGAGGCAAGTGGTTTAACTACTCGGCAACCGACAACTCTAGATCTCCCCCCTGAAGATATTGGGGCTTGGGGCTATTTCAAAACAATGTAAGGATATCCATAGACATCAATAGAAGACAGTTTCATAGTTTTGTACATCTCAGTTTAATTTGAGTTTTACCAATAGTTAGATGACAAGTGTTGTCACTGATATGATAACACATGGATTCATGGTTGTTAAGTGCCTGGACACAAATCACTCTAAGTAAGGGTTCAATGCTTTATTTCTACTAATGCATTGTTATGGCTTTATTTCCACTAATTAAACACAACTAACATGGCTTTTCCCGGTGCTATTATAGCTATTTTTATTTAGCTTTCCAACTTTCCCGTGCTATAATAGCTAGCTTTCCCAGTGCTATAATAGCTAACGTCCCCACTGCTATAATAGCTATTTTTATTTAGCTTTCACACTTTCCCGTGCTATAATAGCTAACTTTCCCAGTGCTATAATAGCTAGCTTTCCCAGTGCTATAATAGCTAGCTTCCCACAGCTATAATAGCTAACGTCCCCACTGCTATACTAGCTAGCTTTCCCAGTGCTATAATAGCTAGCTTTCCCACTGCTATAATAGGTAGCTTTCCCACTGCTATAATAGCAAGATTTCCCACTGCTATAATAGCTAACGTCCCCACTGCTATAATAGCTAGCTTTCCAAGTGCTATAATAGCTAGCTTTCCCACTGCTATAATAGCAAGCTTTCCCACTGTTATAATAGCTAGCTTTCACAGTGCTAAAATAGCTAGCTTTCCCAGTGCTATAATAGCTAGCTTTCCCAATGGTAAAATAGCTAGCTTTCCCAGTACTATAATAGCTAACTTTGCTCGTGGTATAATAGCTAGCTTTCATAGTACTGTAATAGCTATTTTTATTTAGCTTTCCCACTGCTATAAGAGCAAGCTTTCCCACTGCTATAATAGCTAGCTTTCCCAGTGCTAGAATAACTAGCTTTCCCAGTGCTTTAATGGCTAGCTTTCCCACTGCTATAATAGGTGGCTTTCCCACTGCTATAATAGCTAGCTTTCCAACTGCTATAATAGCTAGCTTTCCCAGGGCTATAATATGTAGTTTTCCAAGGGCTATAATATGGAGCTTTCCCACTACTATTATAGCTAGTTTTCCCACTGCTATAATAGCTAGCTTTCCCAGGGCTATAATAGGTAGCCTTCCCAGAGCTATAATAGCTAGCTTTCCCAGTGCTATAATAGCTAGCATTCCCACAGCTATAATAACTAGCTTTCCCAGTGGTATAATAGCTAGATTTCCCACTGCTATAATAGATAGAGGAGTCATGATAGGTGAATGGTTAGAGTGGCCGGCTTTGAATCTGCAGATTGCAGGTTCGAGCCCCGTCGCTGCCATTTGTTTCTGAATGGCTAAAATCCTTGGGCAAGGTTTGAACCACGATTGTGCCTCAGATAACCCAGCTGTATAATTGGGTACCTGGTTATAGATTTAGGTCTATGCTAGGGATAATAATAACTCGACCCTCATGAAAAGAGGCATTATACCTATGAGGCTATCGAGTCTAAATAAGGATTATTATTATTATTATTATTATTATAGCTTTCCCAGTGCTATAATAGCTAGCTTTCCCACTGCTATAATAGGTAGCTTTCCCAGTGCTATATAAGCTAGCTTTCCCAGTGCTATAATAGCTAGCTTACCCACTGCTATAATAGCTAGCTTTCCCACTGTTATAATAGCTAGCTTACCCAGTGGTATAATAGGTAGCTTTCCCAGTGGTATAATGGCTAGATTTCCCAGTTATAATAGCTAGCTTTCCCAGTGCTATAATAGCTAGCTTTCCCAATGCTATAATAGCTAGCTTTCCCAGTGCTATAATAGGTAGCTTTCCCACTGCTATAATAGCTAGCTTTCCCAGTGCTATATAAGCTAGCTTTCCCAGTGCTATAATAGCTAGCTTTCCCACTGTTATAATAGCTAGCTTTCCCAGGGCTATAATAGCTAGCTTTCCCACTGCTATAATAGGTAGCTTTCCCACTGCTATAATAGCTAGCTTTCCCAATGGTAAAATAGCTAGCTTTCACAGTGCTATAATGGCTAGATTTCCCACTGTTATAATAGCTAGCTTTCCCACTGCTATAATAGCTAGCTTTCCCAGTGGTATAATAGCTAGCTTTCCCATTGCTATAATAGATAGCTTTCCCAGTGGTATAATAGCTAGCTTTCCCAGGGCTATAATAGCTAGCTTTTCCACTGCTATTATAGCTAGCTTTCCCACTGCTATAATAGCTAGCTTTCCCAGTGGTATAATAGCTAGCTTTCCCAGTGGTATAATAGCTAGCTTTTCCACTGCTATTATAGCTAGCTTTCCCAGTGGTATAATAGCTAGATTTCCCACTGTTATAATGGCTAGCTTTCCCAGTACTATAATAGCTAACTTTGCCAGTGGTATAATAGCTAGCTTTCCAAGTACTGTAATAGCTATTTTTATTTAGCTTTCCCAGTGCTATAATAACTAGCTATCACAGGGGTATAATAGCTAGCTTTCCCACTTCTATACTAGGTAGCTTTCCCAATGCTATAATAGCTAGCATTCACAGTGGTATAATAGCTAGTTTTCCCACTGCTATAATAGCTAGCTTTCCCAGTGCTATAATAGGTAGCTTTCCCAGTGCTATAATAGCAAGCTTTCCCAGTGCTATAATAGCTAGCTTTCCCAGTGCTATAATAGGTAGTTATCCCACTGCTATAATAGGTAGCTTTCCCAGTGCTATAATAGCTAGCTTTCCCAGTGCTATAATAGCTAGCTTTCCCACTGCTATAATAGCTAGCTTTCCCAGTGCTATAATAGCTAACTTTCCCACTGCTATAATAGCTAGCTTTCCCAGTGCTATAACAGCTAGCTTTCCCACTGCTATAATAGCTAGCTTTCCCACTGCTATAATAGCTAGCTTTCCCAATGCTATAATATCCAGCTTTCCCAGTACTGTAATAGCTAGCTTACCCACTGCTATAATAGCTAGCTTTCCCACTGCTATAATAGCTAGCTTTCCCACTGCTATAATAGCTAGCTTTCACGTGCTATAATAGGTAGCTTTCCCACTGCTATAATAGCTAACTTTCCCATTGCTATAATAGCTAGCTTTCCCACTGCTATAGTAGCAAGCTTTCCCACTGCTATAATAGCTAGCATTCCCACTGCTATAATAGCTAGCTTTCCCAGTGCTATAATAGCTAGCTTTCCCAGTGCTATAATAGCAAGCTTTCCTACAGTTATAATAGCTAGCTTTCCAACTGCTATAATTGCTAGCTTTCCCACTGTTATAATAGCCAGCTTTCCCATTGCTATAATAGCTAGCTTTCCCAGAGCTATAATAGCAAGCTTTCCCACTGTTATAATAGCTAGCTTTCCCATTGCTATAAAAACAAGCTTTCTCACTGCTATAATAGCAAGCATTCACAGTGCTATAATAGCTAGCTTTCCCACTGCTATAATAGCTAGCTTTCCCACTGCTATAACAGCTAGCTTTCCCGTGCTATAATAGCTAGCTTTCCCATTGCTATAATTGCTAGCTTTCCCAATGCTATAATAGCTAGCTTTCCCACTGCTATAATAGCTAGCTTTCCCACTGCTATAATAGCTAGCTTTCCCACTGCTATAACAGCTAGCTTTTCCGTGCTATAATAGGTAGCTTTCCCATTGCTATAATAGCTAGCTTTTCCACTGCTATTATATCTAGCTTTCCCAGTGCTATAATGGCAAGCTTTCCCACTGCTATAATAATAACTAACTTTCCCACTGCTATAATAGCTAGATTTCCCACTGCAATAATAGCTAGCTTTCCCACTGCTAAAATAGCCAGCCTTCCCAGTGCTGTAATAGCTAGCTTTCCCACTGTTATAATAGCAAGCTTTCCCAGTGCTATAATAGCTGGCTTTCCCACTGCTATAATAGTAGCTTTCCTAGTGGTATAATAGCTAGCTTTCCCACTGCTATAAAAGCTAGCTTTCCCACTGCTATAATAGGCAGCTTTCCTAGTGCTATAGTAGGTAGCTTTCCCAGGGCTATAATCGGTAGCTTTCCCAGGGCTATAATAGCTAGCTTTCCCAGTGCTATAATAGATAGCTTTACCAATGCTATAATAGCTAACTTTGCCAGTGCTATAATAGGTAGCTTTCACAGTGCTATAATGGCTAGCTTTCCCAGTGCTATAATAGCTAGCTTTGCCAGGGCTACAATAGCTAACTTTGCCAGTGGTATAATAGGTAGCTTTGCCAGGGCTACAATAGCTAACTTTGCCAGTGGTATAATAGCTAGCTTTCCCACTGTTATAATAGCTAGCTTTCCCACTGTTATAATAGCTAACTTTGCCAGTGGTATAATAGCTAGCTTTCCCACTGTTATAATAGCTAGCTTTCCCAGTGGTATAATAGCTAGCTTTCCCACTTTTATAATAGCTAGCTTTCCCAGTGGTATAATAGCTAGCTTTCCCACTGTTATAATAGCTAACTTTCCCAGTGGTATAATAGCTAGTTTTCACATTGCTATAATGGCTAGATTTCCCACTGTTATAATAGCTAGCTTTCCCAGTGGTATAATAGGTAGCTTTCCCAGTGGTATAATAGGTAGCTTTCCCAATGCTATAATAGCTAGCTTTCCCACTGATATAATAGCTAGCTTTCCCAGTGTTATAATAGCTAGCTTTCCCAGTGCTATAATAGCTAGCTTTCCCAGTGGTATAATAGGTAGCTTTCCCAGTGGTATAATGGCTAGATTTCCCACTGTTATAATAGCTAGCTTTCCCAGTGCTATAATAGCTAGCTTTCCCAATGCTATAATAGCTAGCTTTCCCGGTGCTATAATAGATAGCTTTACCAATGCTATAATAGCTAACTTTGCCAGTGGTATAATAGGTAGCTTTCACAGTGCTATAATGGCTAGCTTTCCCAGTGCTATAATAGCTATCTTTCCCAGTGCTATAACAGCTAGCTTTCCCACTGCTATAATAGCTAGCTTTCCCACTGCTATAATAGCTAGCTTTCCTACTGCTATAATATCCAGCTTTCCCAGTACTGTAATAGCTAGCTTACCCACTGCTATAATAGCTAGCTTTCCCAGTGCTATAATAGCTAGCTTTCCCACTGCTATAATAGCTAGCTTTCCCGTGCTATAACGTGCTATTACAGATAGCTTTCCCACTGCTATAATAGCTAGCTTTCCCACTGCTATAATAGCTAACTTTCCCACTGCTATAATAGCTAGATTTCCCACTGCAATAATAGCTAGCTTTCCCACTGCTATAATAGCCAGCCTTCCCAGTGCTGTAATAGCTAGCTTTCCCACTGTTATAATAGCAAGCTTTCCCAGTGCTATAATAGCTAGCTTTCCCACTGCTATAATAGGCAGCTTTCCTAGTGCTATAATAGCTAGCTTTCCCAGGGCTATAATCGGTAGCTTTCCCAGGGCTATACTAGCTAGCTTTCCCAGTGCTATAATAGCTAGCTTTGCCAGGGCTACAATAGCTAACTTTGCCAGTGGTATAATAGGTAGCTTTGCCAGGGCTACAATAGCTAACTTTGCCAGTGGTATAATAGCTAGCTTTCCCACTGTTATAATAGCTAACTTTGCCAGTGGTATAATAGCTAGCTTTCCCACTGTTATAATAGCTAGCTTTCCCAGTGGTATAATAGCTAGCTTTCCCACTTTTATAATAGCTAGCTTTCCCAGTGGTATAATAGCTAGCTTTCCCACTGTTATAATAGCTAACTTTCCCAGTGGTATAATAGCTAGTTTTCACATTGCTATAATGGCTAGATTTCCCACTGTTATAATAGCTAGCTTTCCCAGTGGTATAATAGGTAGCTTTCCCAGTGGTATAATAGGTAGCTTTCCCAATGCTATAATAGCTAGCTTTCCCACTGATATAATAGCTAGCTTTCCCAGTGTTATAATAGCTAGCTTTCCCAGTGCTATAATAGCTAGCTTTCCCAGTGGTATAATAGGTAGCTTTCCCAGTGGTATAATGGCTAGATTTCCCACTGTTATAAAAGCTAGCTTTCCCAGTGCTATAATAGCTAGCTTTCCCAATGCTATAATAGCTAGCTTTCCCGGTGCTATAATAGATAGCTTTACCAATGCTATAATAGCTAACTTTGCCAGTGGTATAATAGGTAGCTTTCACAGTGCTATAATGGCTAGCTTTCCCAGTGCTATAATAGCTATCTTTCCCAGTGCTATAATAGCTAGCTTTCCCACTGCTATAATAGCTAGCTTTCCCACTGCTATAATAGCTAGCTTTCCTACTGCTATAATATCCAGCTTTCCCAGTACTGTAATAGCTAGCTTACCCACTGCTATAATAGCTAGCTTTCCCAGTGCTATAATAGCTAGCTTTCCCACTGCTATAATAGCTAGCTTTCCCGTGCTATAACGTGCTATTACAGATAGCTTTCCCACTGCTATAATAGCTAGCTTTCCCACTGCTATAATAGCTAACTTTCCCACTGCTATAATAGCTAGATTTCCCACTGCAATAATAGCTAGCTTTCCCACTGCTATAATAGTCAGCCTTCCCAGTGCTGTAATAGCTAGCTTTCCCACTGTTATAATAGCAAGCTTTCCCAGTGCTATAATAGCTGGCTTTCCCACTGCTATAATAGTAGCTTTCCTAGTGGTATAATAGCTAGGTTTCCCACTGCTATAAAAGCTAGCTTTCCCACTGCTATAATAGGCAGCTTTCCTAGTGCTATAGTAGGTAGCTTTCCCAGGGCTATAATCGGTAGCTTTCCCAGGGCTATACTAGCTAGCTTTCCCAGTGCTATAATAGCTAGCTTTGCCAGGGCTACAATAGCTAACTTTGCCAGTGGTATAATAGGTAGCTTTGCCAGGGCTACAATAGCTAACTTTGCCAGTGGTATAATAGCTAGTTTTCCCACTGTTATAATAGCTAGCTTTCCCACTGTTATAATAGCTAACTTAACCAGTGGTATAATAGCTAGCTTTCCCACTGTTATAATAGCTAGCTTTCCCAGTGGTATAATAGCTAGCTTTCCCACTGTTATAATAGCTAGCTTTCCCAGTGGTATAATAGCTAGTTTTCACAGTGCTATAATGGCTAGATTTCCCACTGTTATAATAGCTAGCTTTCCCAGTGGTATAATAGGTAGCTTTCCCAGTGGTATAATAGGTAGCTTTCCCAATGCTATAATAGCTAGCTTTCCCACTGCTATAATAGCTAGCTTTCCCAGTGTTGTAATAGCTAGCTTTCCCAGTGCTATAATAGCTAGCTTTCCTACTGCTATAATAGCTAGCTTTCCCACTGTTATAATAGCTAGCTTACCCAGTGGTATAATAGGTAGCTTTCCCAGTGGTATAATGGCTAGATTTCCCAGTTATAATAGCTAGCTTTCCCAGTGCTATAATAGCTAGCTTTCCCAATGCTATAATAGCTAGCTTTCCCAGTGCTATAATAGGTAGCTTTCCCACTGCTATAATAGCTAGCTTTCCCAGTGCTATAATAGCTAGCTTTCCCACTGCTATAATAGCTAGCTTTCCCACTGCTATAATATCCAGCTTTCCCAGTACTGTAATAGCTAGCTTACCCACTGCTATAATAGCTAGCTTTCCCACTGTTATAATAGCTAGCTTACCCAGTGGTATAATAGGTAGCTTTCCCAGTGGTATAATGGCTAGATTTCCCAGTTATAATAGCTAGCTTTCCCAGTGCTATAATAGCTAGCTTTCCCAATGCTATAATAGCTAGCTTTCCCAGTGCTATAATAGGTAGCTTTCCCACTGCTATAATAGCTAGCTTTCCCAGTGCTATAATAGCTAGCTTTCCCACTGCTATAATAGCTAGCTTTCCCACTGCTATAATAGCTAGCTTTCCCACTGCTATAATATCCAGCTTTCCCAGTACTGTAATAGCTAGCTTACCCACTGCTATAATAGCTAGCTTTCCCACTGCTACAATAGCTAGCTTTCCCACTGCTATAATAGCTAGCTTTCCTGTGCTATAATAGATAGATTTCCCACTGCTATAATAGCTAGCTTTCCCACTGCTATAATAGCTAGCTTTCCCACTGGTATAATAGCAAGCTTTCCCACTGCTATAATAGCTAGCTTTCCCACTGCTATAATAGCTAGCTTTCCCAGTGCTATAATAGATAGCTTTCCAACTGTTATAATAGCAACCTTTCCCACTGTTATAATAGCTAGCTTTCCCACTGCTATAATAGCTAGCTTTCCTACTGCTATAATAGCCAGCTTTACCAGTGCTATAATAGCTAGCTTTCCCACTGCTATAATAGCAAGCTTTCCCACTGTTATAATAGCTAGATTTCCCACTGCTATAATAGCAAGCTTTCCCACTGTTATAATAGCTAGCTTTCCCATTGCTCTAATAGCAAGCTTACCCACTGCTATAAAAACAAGCTTTCTCACTGCTATAATAGCAAGCATTCACAGTGCTATAATAGCTAGCTTTCCCACTGCTATAATAGCTAGCTTTCCCACTGCTATAACAGCTAGCTTTCCCGTGCTATAATAGCTAGCTTTCCCATTGCTATAATAGCTAGCTTTCCCAATGCTATAATAGCTAGCTTTCCCACTGCTATAATAGCTAGCTTTCCCACTGCTATAATAGCTAGCTTTCCCACTGCTATAACAGCTAGCTTTCCCATTGCTATAATAGCTAGCTTTTCCACTGCTATTATAGCTAGCTTTCCCAGTGCTATAATGGCAAGCTTTCCCACTGCTATAATAGCTAACTTTTCCACTGCTATAATAGCTAGATTTCCCACTGCAATAATAGCTACCTTTCCCACTGCTATAATAGCCAGCCTTCCCAGTGCTGTAATAGCTAGCTTTCCCACTGTTATAATAGCAAGCTTTCCCAGTGCTATAATAGCTGGCTTTCCCACTGCTATAATAGTAGCTTTCCTAGTGGTATAATAGCTAGCTTTCCCACTGCTATAAAAGCTAGCTTTCCCACTGCTATAATAGGCAGCTTTCCTAGTGCTATAATAGGTAGCTTTCCCAGGGCTATAATCGGTAGCTTTCCCTGGGCTATAATAGCTAGCTTTCCCAGTGCTATAATAGGTAGCATTCCCAGTGCTATAATAGGTAGCTTTCCCACTGCTATAATAGCAAGCTTTCCCAAGGCTATAATAGCTAGCCTTCCCTGTGCTATAATAGGTAGCTTTCCCAGTGCTATAATAGGTAGCTTTCCCAGGGCTATAATAGGTAGCTTTCCCAGGGCTATAATAGCTAGCTTTCCCAGTGCTATAATAGGTAGCTTTCCCAGGGCTATAATAGCTAGCTTTCCCAGTGCTATAATAGCTATCTTTACCAGGGCTATAATAGGTAGCTTTCCCAGAGCTATAATAGCTAGCTTTCCCACTGCTATAATAGCTAGCTTTCCCATTGCTATAATAGCTAGCCTTCCCAGGGCTATAATAGCTAGCTTTCCCAAGGCTATAATTGCTAACTTTCCAACTGTTATAATAGGTAGCTTTCCCACTGCTATAATAGCTAGCTTTCCCATGGCTATAATAGCTAGCTTTCCCACTGCTATGATACATGTAGGTAGCTTTCCCAATGCTATAATAGCTAGCTTTACCAATGATATAATAGCTAGCTTTCCCAGGGCTATAATAGCTAGCTTTCCCACTGCTATAATAGGTAGCTTTCCCACTGCTATAATAGGTAGCTTTACCAATGCTATAATAGGTAGCTTTCCCAGTGTTATAATAGCTAGCTTTCCCACTGCTATAATAGCTAGCTTTCCCACTGCTATAATAGGTAGCTTTACCAATGCTATAATAGGTAGCTTTCCCAGTGCTATAATAGCTAGTTTTCACAGTGCTATAATAGCTAGTTTTCCCAGTGCTATAATAGCTAGCTTTCCCAGTGCTATATCAGCTAGCTTTCCCACTGCTATAATAGCTAGCTTTCCCATGGCTATAATAGCTAGCTTTCCCAGTGCTATGATAGGTAGCTTTCCCCGTGCTATAATAGCTAGCTTTCCCAGTGCTATAATAGCTAGCTTTCCCAGTGCTATAATAGCTAGCTTTCCCAGTGCTATAATAGCTAGCTTTCCCAGTGCTATAATAGCTAGCTTTCCCATGGCTATAATAGGTAGCTTTCCCACTGCTATGATAGGTAGCTTTCCCAATGCTCTAATAGCTAGCTTTCCCAATGCTATAATAGCTAGCTTTCCCACTGCTATAATAGGTAGCTTTCCCACTGTTATAATAGGTAGCTTTACCAATGCTATAATAGGTAGCTTTCCCAGTGTTATAATAGCTAGCTTTCCCACTGCTATAATAGCTAGCTTTCCCACTGCTATAATAGGTAGCTTTACCAATGCTATAATAGATAGCTTTCCCAGTGCTATAATAGCTAGTTTTCACAGTGCTATAATAGCTAGCTTTCCCAGTGCTATAATAACTAGCTTTCCCAGTGCTATAATAGCTAGCTTTCCCAGTGTTATAATAGCTAGCTTTCCCACTGCTATAATAGCTAGCTTTCCAAGTGCTATAATAGCTAGCTTTCCCTGGGCTATAATAGCTAGCTTTCCCAGTGCTATAATAGCTAGCTTTCCAACTGCTATAATAGCTAGCTTTCCCAGGGCTATAATATGTAGCTTTCCCTGGGCTATAATATGCAGCTTTCCCACTGCTATAATAAGTTGCTTTCCCACTGCTATAATAGCTAGCTTTCCAACTGCTATAATAGCTAGCTTTCCCAGGGCTATAATATGTAGTTTTCCAAGGGCTATAATATGGAGCTTTCCCACTGCTATTATAGCTAGTTTTCCCACTGCTATAATAGCTAGCTTTCCCAGGGCTATAATAGGTAGCCTTCCCAGAGCTATAATAGCTAGCTTTCCCAGTGCTATAATAGCTAGCTCTCCCAGGGCTATAATAGCTAGCTTTCCCACTGCTATAATAGCTAGCTTTCCCACTGCTATAATAGGCATTTTTCCCACTGCTATAATAGCTAGATTTCCCACTGCAATAATAGCTAGCTTTCCCAGGGCTATAATAGCCAGCCTTCCCAGTGCTGTAATAGCTAGCTTTCCCACTGTTATAATAGCAAGCTTTCCCAGTGCTGTAATAGCTGGCTTTCCCAGGGCTATAATTGGTAGCCTTCCCAGAGCTATAATAGCTAGCTTTCCCAGTGCTATAATAGCTTGCTTTCCCACTGCTATAATAGCTAGCTTTCCCACTGCTATAATAGCTAGCTTTCCCAATGCTATAATAGCTAGCTTTCCCAATGCTATAAGAGCTAGTATTCCCAGTGTTATAATAGCTAACTTTCCCACTGCTATAATAGGTAGATTTCCCACTGCTATACTAGGTAGCTTTCCCACTGCTATACTAGGTAGCTTTCCCAATGCTATAATAGCTAGCTTTCCCAGGGCTATAATAGCTAGCTTTCCCACTGCTATAATAGGTAGTTATCCCACTGCTATAATAGGTAGCTTTCCCAGAGCTATAATAGCTAGCTTTCCCAGGGCTATAATAGGTAGCTTTCCCACTGCTATGATAGCTAGCTTTCCCAGGGCTATAATAGCTAGCTTTCCCAGTGCTATAATAGCTAGCTTTCCCAGGGCTATAAAAGCTAGCTTTCCCACTGCTATAATAGGTAGCTTTCCCAGTGCTATAATAGCTAGCTTTCCCAGTGCTGTAATAGCTAGCTTTCCCAGGGCTATAATAGCTAGCTTTCCCACTGCTATAATAGCTAGCTTTCCCAGTGCTATAATAGCTAGCTTTCCCAGGGCTATAATAGCCAGGTTTCCCACTGCTATAATAGGTAGCTTTGCCAGGGCTACAATAGCTAGCTTTCCCAGGGTTATAATAGCCAGCTTTCCCAGTGCTACAATAGGTAGCTTTCCCAGTGGTATAATATTTAGCTTTCCCAGTGCTATGGTAGCTAGCTTTTCCACTATATATAGCTAGCTTTCCCAGGGCTATAATAGCTATTTCTACAACAAAGGCAAGTGGCGTCCTTGTTTGTGTAGCACAACACAAATAGGTCAACTCCGAATATGTTCACTTTGAAAGATATGTTGGTGAACTCAAAATGTATGGGTTTTTATAATCTAGATTTTCATCTCTGTTATCACTTTAGGTGCAATAGGTTTACATATATATAATGGATGTAGAAGTTTTTTTGTAATGTGTCTACTTCTGTTATGGCTACAATTCATATCGATATCCAAATCGATTTGTCATGCCAAATTATTTCTTGGCTATCAGAGTTTATCATTGGTTTTATATTCCTATTGGTAGGTCTGTCGTCATTGGTTTGTCACGGGAAGGTTTGGCAATAGATTACAGCAACAATTTGTAGCTAATTTTACACGTAGTTAATGGAAGAAAACAATTTCCAAAGCTAGTAAATACAGTATTCAGGAGAACATAGAGTGGTCCCAAAAAATCAGTTAGTAAGTCACACAAATATGACAGTGTTCATAACGTTTGTTTATTAGCATTATTATTGCAGATACAGTAAAGTCGACGTCTCTTTCATATTAAGAGATCTTTAGGTGCCCATACGTACTATGTTTATTAGCAACTTGAATCTAGGAGGTGTCTGCCAGACTTTCATGAGGTGTGGTGATTTGTAGTGTTCATAGTTCATAGTTCATAGTTCATAGTACATATTACATATTCATATTTCATGCAGTGTCAGTAACATGTTGTGTCTGTAACATAATTGTAGTTTTCGAAATACAGACTACATATCCGTGTTCATATTGAAGAGTAAAACAATTTATTGCGACTTAGTGGTTAACTATTCTAAACTCTCTATGGAGATTACTTTTACAAATTTGAACTTTCAATTTTTGCCCCAAAAGCCCAGCACAAATAAAAGCCCAACACAAATAAAGCAGTGATTGTGAAACGGTTACCGTAACTTAACAATACGTGTACATTTAAAAAACGTAGATAGAAATGGTAGCAGGAAAAAAACCACAGTGGCTTTAGATCATGATCACGATCATGCCACTGTAGAAATGAATTGTTCTTCCAAACAAAATGACAAACTTATTAAAGACTTTCAAAACAGCATTACATCCCACCTTCCAATTTCAAAAACAGAGCAACCCTGGCCACAGAACGTCTCTCATTACATGTTGTTGGATATTAGGTCACGTGATGTCACAGTAGCTCTTGCAAGATATGAATTAGGCCTAAAGAAATTGTGTGGTTTACGCTCAATTGCAGAATAGGTGCGGTAGGTAGATGTTTTAATTTATTTAGAAAACAATTATTTTCATGTGTGAGTGTCTAGTTCAGGTAGTTATGTTTTTGGTCTCTGTGTTATTGGTTTCTTCCCATTAGATGTATAGCCATTACAGATTGGAAGAACAGTTTTATAGTGTCTTTTTAAGTTGAATTCAGTTTCCGGATCCACTATTTCTTGCGAGACTTCACAAAATTTTCGCGATTTCATTTTATTCTTTTTCTCGAATACGTAAACATGTTTATGGTCGGCAGGGAAAAACCGGGTGGGGTCGGGTAACTGGAACCAAACAATTTTTGTTGGCCTTATTGTGACCAGAATTGACAAATATATTTGTAATTGTACAGATTATAGAGTAGCTACTAAACTTGGTGTCTGACCGTCTTTTTATTTTAGCTTGATCGTAAAATAAATGCTTGAGGATAAAGTAATTTTAAGTAAGACATGCTGACAGACAGACAGACAGACAGACAGACAGACAGACAGACAGACAGACACAGACAGACAGACAGACAGACAGACAGACAGACAGACAGACAGCACTACAACATTATATCCATTAGAGGTGTGTAAAATGACAACGTATCATTCTTTGTAATGAAATGGTTAAAGACCAATCTTTCAATCCAGTTTATCAGAACAGTCATAAGGATTGCATAGGATTTAATATTCTCTTGTTTCTAAAGTTCTGCCTGAGAAGTATTTTTCACACTTTTTAATTTCAATTCTGATCCGAACTGGGCCTTTAAAATCTTGATTAGATGCTCAGAACGAGGAGTTTGGATGTCAACATGATGTCTTTAAATCCCACTCGAGACAGGTTTTTTTTTCTGTGACCGACCCAAACCCAGGGTGGATGTTCTATAGTCTCAAGGTGAAGGTTGTATCACTCTGTATCTCACTCTCAAGGCGATTGCGAATGGATTATCCTTTGTAAAAAGTGGAGCACGATTACCCACACGGAGCTCATTGGTATGCGTAGTGTGACCTAGATGACCCCTAGATAGACTGGACTAAGTGGAACACCCTGGCAATTCTACAGCGACACGATAGTGAGCATGCAATATAACCCTGTCATGTAGTTCACAACTGAATGGAAATCTGCAGAAATGTGTGATGTGTTCAATATGTCTGTACAGTACATGTCTAAAGATCGCTGCACACAGTCTGGTTTTTTTTTAATTCTTCTTCAAACAGTTGTTTCGGTCTCATCTTTTTATAAGCTACTAGAGCACTTATTGGGAGGGAAATGAACAGTTACACTATGTGATTGGTGAAACGTTGGCGGAAAACTTGATTGCCGCAAATGACATGTATACTTACTGCCAATCGTGTTGAATTTAACAATTCAAAAGCCTCTCACAATGAGATCAGCGACAACGTATTTCGCAAGTTAAGGTTCGTAATCATCGGAGATACATGATTCAATACATCGTATATGTCTAACAAACGAATTTCGTCTCTAAGCCTGATTGTCACTAATGAAAATATAAAGGTTTTAAGGTGTTTGCACCGCTTTAATCAGTGCAAATACCGTTGGGCAATTTTCTTTCCGACTGCCACGGTCTACAGAGAACGTTATTTCCACAACTCGTTTATTGTGAATGTTCACAGTCATAATCCTGTATTTGATACAACAATACACCGTCTACTATAGGTCACACCTTAACAACTCTTTATATAAAAACAAGCACTTGGCCTCGATGCTTAAATGATTTCAAATCAGTAAACATTTGGAAACTAATCAACCAATTTTGCATGTTGATGCCTCGCGACGAACCTTTATAGATGTAAATACGATTTAAAATCTTGGTAGATTCGTCCTATACTTACCACTTCTTTCCACAAATTCTGCTTTCGGCCTTGAATCCGTCCATCTAGCTGTGTTTATTTAGTCTCTGTCACCATACATGCATTTATCTGTTAGATCGTCTCTCACTGTCTGTCTGTCTATCGCTCTGACTCCATCTCATTTTCCAATGCATCATTTTGTTTCTTCCTCCATTAGTCTGTCTGTCTGTCTGTCTGTCTGTCTGTCTGTCTGTCTGTCTGTCTGTCTGTCTGTCTGTCTGTCTGTCTGTCTGTCTGTCTGTCTGTCTGTCTGTCTGTCTGTCTGTCTGTCTGTCTGTCCGTTCGTTCCCCCCTCTCTCTCTGCCTCTCTGTCTGTCTGTCTGTCTGTCTGTCTGTCTGTCTCTCTCTCTCTCTCTCTCTCTCTCTCTCTCTCTCTCTCTCTCTCTCTCTCTCTCTCTCTCTCTCTCTCTCTCTCTCTCTCTCTCTCTCTCTCTTTCGTTGAAAGGAGATACCAAAATTGATTAATGAATAACAATATCACTTATGAAGAAAGAATGAAAATTTGAAATGTCGATATCATTTTAATTAATTTTATGTGTTGCGT
The DNA here is from genome assembly GCF_964340395.1 of Glandiceps talaboti. Lineage (NCBI taxonomy): Eukaryota > Metazoa > Hemichordata > Enteropneusta > Spengelidae > Glandiceps > Glandiceps talaboti. The sequence goes on along the minus strand of NC_135555.1, from coordinate 25,058,414 downwards.
TCGAGTGAGGGTTTTAGACTCTGGGCACTTAGGCTTCTGACTGAAAAAAAATACATTTTCATAATCAGTCGCCAGATTTGAAATTTTAAACGAAAATGAGATTGAAACGCATTAACAGACATAACGGGTGAAAGTAATGAGTATGTGAATGCTTGGATATTGTGACGTCATTATCAAAAGAAGAGGATGCCGTATTGAGAGAAGAAATATCTTACAAAACAAAATCTGAAATTGCTGGCAGGACGCTTAAAGCATCAACGTGAAATGAATTCAACTCCAATTCTACTCCTTTCATTTCTTTACTGACTACTACCTGTGGGGCAAGATGAAGACATTCACTCCAAATCTCCGTTATCACTAAACATCATCCTTTTTGCGCACAATGTTTACAATGGAGGGCGATGTAGTAATCTGAGTAGAACCGAACGCATTCCGATCACAATTAGAATTCAATTGTGGATTACTTTATGTAAAACGGATTTCTACCGCATTGCATGACACTATTTCCATCAAATCTTTGTGAAACCTGATCTCAAATTACTGGAATCTTGATATGAAATTCAAAAGGACTTTCCTCGCTTTCAATTCCGCCAACTTAAGCTGTTTGTCACGGGATGCATTCAATGGTAATGAAATTGACCCAATCTACAAGGCATCAGTGCAAACTAAGGTTCTTAACTTTATATCCTAGTTTGCCAAATTGACTCATACTGAGTCGAAATTCGGAACAAAAAGGGAGAATCATACAAGCGTCTGGCAAGGTCTTATGAAATATCAGCTAACAACCTAACAACCTCGGGGCGATCGAACCCTATTTTGTCCTATTACCAGGGAAGGCGTTCAATCAGTCCACGGTGAATCATATTACAAGACGGAAAGTTGGAAATTGCCAAGAAAAGATTCGAGAAAGGACATTAAAGACTATATAGGCGTATAAGACATAATTGCAACATTTCTTGACATGAATATACTTTTGTCGAATTCTTCTGAGACTTAAAATATAATTTGTTGTGCACAAATTTCACTACTGCTAACTTGATGAAAATGGTCCTATAATGTTGTAAAAGTATGGCCTATATGTAGCCATCACTCTCATTACTACATTGATAACCGACGGGCGGGGGATACATCATACTACCTGAGAGATAAAACTTGGCATGGTCAGATCGGTACAGGCACTTTCAACAGACCCCAAAGAACTATGGTTATTTGTTCCCATTGTATTACTTTCATAGATTATACCATCTACATGTATTCCCTTTCACGTTTCAAAGGGGAAGGGGAGAGTGAGGGAAAGATACATACATACACACACACACACACACACACACACACACATACATACATACATACATACATACATACATACATAGCTACCTACCGACCGACAGACAGACAGACAGACAGACAGACAGACAGACATACATACATACATACATACATACATACATACATACATACATACATAGCTACCTACCGACCGACAGACAGACAGACAGACAGACAGACAGACAGACATACATACATACATACATACATACATACATACATACATACATGCATACATAGCTACCTACCGACCGACATACATACATACATACATACATACATACGTACATACATACATACATACATACATACATACATACATACATACATACATACATACATACATGTATACATGCATACCTACCTACCCACTTACCTACCTACCTGCCTACCTACATACATACATACATACATACATACATACATACATACAGTACCGTAGCCTGCAGCTCCCCCCTCCTCCACCGAGATTTTTAGGAAAAAAGAATGAAAAAATCAACTTTTCGAATACATAGCGATCTTATTAAAATCGTTATTTACGTGACGATTAATAGCATGCGCGATTTGAATTGATGGTTCACTAAAGTTAAAAGTGACTGTACTTACACTGACTCCTCGCTAATATGTTTCTTATATCTCTATTGTACGCTGGCTTAACTTTGAATAAAAATGTGTCCAGTTAAAAATTGTAACTTTTTGCAGTGTAGCAAATTAAAAATTCTTTGTGTGGGAAAGTGCAAAAGAAGAGCGCACATGCACTGTGCATTTTCCTCGAGTAACAGTCTTGAAAGTCTCCTTCATTTGAAGACAGCAAGTCGCAATAATAGTGAAAATCGACGAAAAACGACGTCGTGTCCAGCCGTCTATTTGTCAGGAAACAGAAAGGGTAAGCATGCCATTTTGTAACACATCGAAGGAAAAAGTCGTTCAACGTGAGGTCGCCTGCTGCATGCAGTGACTCCGAAGATGCGCTCGATCTAATGTGCATCTTGTTCCTTATATTAAAACATTTACTGATAAACGGCAGATTTCTTTTTGGAATATTTGGTGGTCCTGAAACACCGAGTTCACCTTAGGTTCCGACATAAAGTAGGGCCATAAAAGTTTTGGGAATGACAACAAATCTGTTTAAAATGCAAGCTGTACTTACCGTTGTGCTTGCACAGACTGTAGGGCAAATAGCTGGGTAAAGAGGAGGGTTACTTTATTGTTTTACTTATTTGAGAAAACACTATCCTATTTATTTTATTTTATTTAAAAGTTGTTTGTTCACTTTGAATGTGACATTTTTTTCGGCTACTACTTTCAAAATATATGACATTACAGGCCAGAAAAATAAAAAAGCTTTTCAACTGGCCCGACCTACCCACATTTTGGACATTTCAATACTAGACTCTAGTACCACCTACATAGTATATACCACAGTACTAGACTCTAGTACCACCTACATAGTATACACCACAGTACTAGACTCTAGTACCATCTACATAGTATATACCACAATACTAGACTCTAGTACTACCTACATAGTATACACCACAATACTAGACTCTAGTACCACCTACATAGTATACACCACAATACTAGACTCTAGTACCACCTACATAGTATACACCACAATACTAGACTCTAGTACCATCTACATAGTATACACCACAGTACTAGACTCTAGTACCACCTACATAGTATACACCACAGTACTAGACTCTAGTACCACCTACATAGTATATACCACAGTACTAGACTCTAGTACCACCTACATAGTATATACCACAATACTAGACTCTAGTACCACCTACATAGTATATACCACAATACTAGACTCTAGTACTACCTACATAGTATATACCACAATACTAGACTCTAGTACCATCTACATAGTATACACCACAATACTAGACTCTAGTACCATCTACATAGTATATACCACAATACTAGACTCTAGTACTACCTACATAGTATACACCACAGTACTAGACTCTAGTACCATCTACATAGTATATACCACAATACTAGACTCTAGTACTACCTACATAGTATATACCACAATACTAGACTCTAGTACTACCTACATAGTATATACCACAATACTAGACTCTAGTACCACCTACATAGTATACACCACAATACTAGACTCTAGTACCACCTACATAGTATACACCACAGTACTAGACTCTAGTACCACCTACATAGTATACACCACAGTACTAGACTCTAGTACCACCTACATAGTATACACCACAGTACTAGACTCTAGTACCATCTACATAGTATACACCACAGTACTAGACTCTAGTACCACCTACATAGTATACACCACAATACTAGACTCTAGTACCATCTACATAGTATACACCACAGTACTAGACTCTAGTACCATCTACATAGTATACACCACAGTACTAGACTCTAGTACCATCTACATAGTATACACCACAGTACTAGACTCTAGTACCATCTACATAGTATACACCACAGTACTAGACTCTAGTACCATCTACATAGTATACACCACAGTACTAGACTCTAGTGCCACCTACATAGTATACACCACAGTACTAGACTCTAGTACCACCTACATAGTATACACCACAATACTAGACTCTAGTACCATATACATAGTATACACCACAGTACTAGACTCTAGTACTACCTACATAGTATACACCACAATACTAGACTCTAGTACCATCTACATAGTATACACCACAATACTAGACTCTAGTACCATCTACATAGTATACACCACAGTACTAGACTCTAGTACCACCTACATAGTATACACCACAGTACTAGACTCTAGTACCATCTACATAGTATATACCACAGTACTAGACTCTAGTACCACCTACATAGTATACACCACAGTACTAGACTCTAGTACCACCTACATAGTATACACCACAATACTAGGCTCTAGTACCATCTACATAGTATATACCACAGTACTAGACTCTAGTACCACCTACATAGTATACACCACAGTACTAGACTCTAGTACCACCTACATAGTATATACCACAGTACTAGACTCTAGTACCACCTACATAGTATACACCACAGTACTAGACTCTAGTACCACCTACATAGTATACACCACAATACTAGAATACTAGACTCTAGTACCATCTACATAGTATATACCACAATACTAGACTCTAGTACCATCTACATAGTATACACCACAGTACTAGACTCTAGTACTACCTACATAGTATACACCACAATACTAGACTCTAGTACCATCTACATAGTATACACCACAGTACTAGACTCTAGTACCACCTACATAGTATACACCACAGTACTAGACTCTAGTACCACCTACATAGTATACACCACAATACTAGACTCTAGTACCATCTACATAGTATACACCACAGTACTAGACTCTAGTACCATCTACATAGTATATACCACAATACTAGACTCTAGTACCACCTACATAGTATACACCACAATACTAGACTCTAGTACCATCTACATAGTATACACCACAATACTAGACTCTAGTACTACCTACATAGTATACACCACAATACTAGACTCTAGTACCATCTACATAGTATACACCACAGTACTAGACTCTAGTACCATCTACATAGTATACACCACAATACTAGACTCTAGTACCATCTACATAGTATATACCACAATACTAGACTCTAGTACTACCTACATAGTATACACCACAATACTAGACTCTAGTACCACCTACATAGTATACACCACAATACTAGACTCTAGTACCATCTACATAGTATACACCACAGTACTAGACTCTAGTACCATCTACATAGTATATACCACAATACTAGACTCTAGTACCACCTACATAGTATACACCACAATACTAGACTCTAGTACCATCTACATAGTATACACCACAGTACTAGACTCTAGTACTACCTACATAGTATACACCACAATACTAGACTCTAGTACCACCTACATAGTATACACCACAATACTAGACTCTAGTACCATCTACATAGTATACACCACAATACTAGACTCTAGTACCACCTACATAGTATATACCACAATACTAGACTCTAGTACTACCTACATAGTATATACCACAATACTAGACTCTAGTACTACCTACATAGTATACACCACAGTACTAGACTCTAGTACCATCTACATAGTATACACCACAGTACTAGACTCTAGTACCATCTACATAGTATACACCACAGTACTAGACTCTAGTACCATCTACATAGTATACACCACAGTACTAGACTCTAGTACCATCTACATAGTATACACCACAGTACTAGACTCTAGTACCATCTACATAGTATACACCACAGTACTAGACTCTAGTACCATCTACATAGTATACACCACAATACTAGACTCTAGTACCACCTACATAGTATACACCACAATACTAGACTCTAGTACCATCTACATAGTATATACCACAATACTAGAATCTAGTACCACCTACATAGTATACACCACAGTACTAGACTCTAGTACCATCTACATAGTATACACCACAATACTAGACTCTAGTACCACCTACATAGTATATACCACAATACTAGACTCTAGTACCACCTACATAGTATACACCACAGTACTAGACTCTAGTACCATCTACATAGTAAACACCACAATACTAGACTCTAGTACCATCTACATAGTATATACCACAATACTAGACTCTAGTACCACCTACATAGTATACACCACAATACTAGACTCTAGTACCATCTACATAGTATATACCACAATACTAGACTCTAGTACCATCTGCATAGTATATACCACAATACTAGACTCTAGTACCATCTACATAGTATACACCACAGTACTAGACTCTAGTACTACCTACATAGTATACACCACAATACTAGACTCTAGTACCACCTACATAGTATACACCACAGTACTAGACTCTAGTACCATCTACATTGTATATACCACAATACTAGACTCTAGTACCACCTACATAGTATGCACCACAGTACTAGACTCTAGTACCACCTACATAGTATACACCACAGTACTAGACTCTAGTACCATCTACATTGTATATACCACAATACTAGACTCTAGTACCATCTACATAGTATATACCACAGTACTAGACTCTAGTACCACCTACATAGTATACACCACAGTACTAGACTCTAGTACCACCTACATAGTATACACCACAATACTAGACTCTAGTACTACCTACATAGTATACACCACAATACTAGACTCTAGTACCATCTACATAGTATATACCACAATACTAGACTCTAGTACCACCTACATAGTATACACCACAATACTAGACTCTAGTACCATCTACATAGTATACACCACAATACTAGACTCTAGTACCATCTACATAGTATATACCACAATACTAGACTCTAGTACCACCTACATAGTATACACCACAATACTAGACTCTAGTACCATCTACATAGTATATACCACAATACTAGACTCTAGTACCACCTACATAGTATACACCACAGTACTAGACTCTAGTACCATCTACATTGTATATACCACAATACTAGACTCTAGTACCACCTACATAGTATACACCACAGTACTAGACTCTAGTACCACCTACATAGTATACACCACAATACTAGACTCTAGTACCATCTACATAGTATACACCACAATACTAGACTCTAGTACCACCTACATAGTATACACCACAGTACTAGACTCTAGTACCACCTACATAGTATACACCACAATACTAGACTCTAGTACCACCTACATAGTATATACCACAATACTAGACTCTAGTACTACCTACATAGTATACACCACAATACTAGACTCTAGTACCATCTACATAGTATATACCACAATACTAGACTCTAGTACCACCTACATAGTATACACCACAATACTAGACTCTAGTACTACCTACATAGTATATACCACAATACTAGACTCTAGTACCATCTACATAGTATACACCACAATACTAGACTCTAGTACCACCTACATAGTATATACCACAATACTAGACTCTAGTACTACCTACATAGTATATACCACAATACTAGACTCTAGTACCACCTACATAGTATACACCACAGTACTAGACTCTAGTACCATCTACATAGTATACACCACAATACTAGACTCTAGTACCACCTACATAGTATATACCACAATACTAGACTCTAGTACCATCTACATAGTATACACCACAATACTAGACTCTAGTACCACCTACATAGTATATACCACAATACTAGACTCTAGTACCACCTACATAGTATACACCACAGTACTAGACTCTAGTACCATCTACATAGTATATACCACAGTACTAGACTCTAGTACCACCTACATAGTATACACCACAATACTAGACTCTAGTACCATCTACATAGTATACACCACAGTACTAGACTCTAGTACCACCTACATAGTATATACCACAGTACTAGACTCTAGTACCATCTACATAGTATACACCACAATACTAGACTCTAGTACCATCTACATAGTATACACCACAGTACTAGACTCTAGTACCACCTACATAGTATACACCACAATACTAGACTCTAGTACCATCTACATAGTATACACCACAATACTAGACTCTAGTACCATCTACATAGTATACACCACAATACTAGACTCTAGTACCACCTACATAGTATATACCACAGTACTAGACTCTAGTACCATCTACATAGTATACACCACAATACTAGACTCTAGTACCATCTACATAGTATACACCACAGTACTAGACTCTAGTACCACCTACATAGTATACACCACAGTACTAGACTCTAGTACCATCTACATAGTAAACACCACAATACTAGACTCTAGTACCATCTACATAGTATACACCACAATACTAGACTCTAGTACCATCTACATAGTATATACCACAATACTAGACTCTAGTACCATCTACATAGTATACACCACAATACTAGACTCTAGTACCACCTACATAGTATATACCACAATACTAGACTCTAGTACTACCTACATAGTATATACCACAATACTAGACTCTAGTACCATCTACATAGTATACACCACAATACTAGACTCTAGTACCACCTACATAGTATACACCACAGTACTAGACTCTAGTACCACCTACATAGTATACACCACAGTACTAGACTCTTTACATCATACATTTGTATCTGGTTTCAATGAGTATCACAGTGTTAGAAATTGATTGATGTACGTTTAATCAACCCCACTCGTCTCATCATCAGAACATTTCTTCAATAGCGTTATAGAGTACCAATATCTGTAGTAAATCGCTACAAAGTCGGCTTAAATCTTCAATTAGTTTCTCACCTAGTACGTCAGTCGATTTTTTCAAGAAGAATACTATATGTCGACTGACAATGATGAATTATAGGCCTAGTTATGCACTATAATATTAACCTTGACATAGTCCTATGACTTCCCAATTCCCTGGTGAGCGTATAACCGATCCTTGTAGCCACTGAGGCGCATATGAATAAAGTTACTATATGTCCTACCAGGTCCCCATTTATATTATTGGTTTGAGTAGGGCACATTGATGGTTCAAATCTTGCCAAAAGATCTTAGCTATCCATTAAGATATTTTGAATTCCTTCCTTTAGTAGTGTGCTCTGTAAAATTGCTGATGCATTGGTAAGAGAATACAATGGTAAGAGAATATATTGGTAAGAGAATACATTGATAAGAGAATATATTGGTAAGAGAATATATTGGTAAGACGATACATTGGTAAGCGAATACATTTGTAAGATAATACATTGGTAAGAGAATACATTGGTAAGAGAATATAGTGTACACTCTACATATGACATGAATGTGTTAAGTAATATATCTGTTTAACTCAAACACGAACAGTATTTGGCTTACTGGCCAGAACAGCAATTCCTAAACATCTGAATAGAATGTGAATCTACCGTGTTACTAGGACAACGGCGATCGGCGTTGTTGTTCATATCCTGTCGCTACATATACTATACATTAAACGACGTTATCCCTTATCAAATCTCTGTATTATTGTTCATGTTTTAAAAAGCCGCATCTGTCGATCCACTTGTCTGCTTAAATCGATGAAAATTCTGCAAACTGTGGTAGAATAAGCTCCAATCTAGTATCCATCGATCTCATTTTATAAACGACAAGTGGAGCATTGATTAAGCTTTCTTAAACCATGCCGTACACCTGTAGACCACGTCCTTCCCTCGCTGTTTTCCTTTTGCTATTTATTTTGCTGATCAATCTCCAGATTTACCTGATTAAAATTATTTTTCTACGTGTAATTCGGACTTTGACAGGTATATGTATACCTGAATCAATTAAATGAAGCTGGTACTATATATTTTACAGGGTGAATAAACTCAGCTACGTGGATGCCCGAGTACTGAACGTTCCAACGCTCACTATATAGACTATATACTCAGTCATATGTATAATATATAATATAATATATTGACCGCGCTTGCACATATACACCCCACCGCATGGGCAGTAATTGACCGTACGTATCCTGATCATATTTCTGTAGTTCTGTTAACAAAGCTTCAACAGACAAAAAGAGGCTCGCTTTAAATTCACTCACAAGCTGTACACAATTATTGCAGCTTATTTAATGATTCCAAAGCAAAAATCGTAACACTATTTTCCATTGCAATTTGTGACGTCGACCAAAAAACTCTACTGTGTTTCTTGAAATCCATGAGCAACACTTTAGTAGAAAACAGAAAATAGGTGTCAAGGAGTACTTAGAGGAAACATTATTCTGAACGTTTCAAACAAAATGTTATGCAATAGGATTGGTGGAGTAGAAACGTAAGACTGATATTTTGATAAGTTTTGGCAACGACAAAGCTAGTCTGGGGAAAGCCGTTCTGTCGATTGTCAGGAAACTTCGGTGTTACTGCCGTACGTTGAGATTCATTGGGAGACGTAATAGGACGGACGGACAGACGGACGTACAGACAGACGGACGTACAGACAGACAGACAGACAGACAGACAGACAGACAGACAGACAGACAGACAGACAGACAGACAGACAATAAAAAGAGACTCAGAATGAGATGATTGTGAAGATGGGGAAGAGAAGAAAGAGTACTAGTTTGAGTAAGATAGGGCAGAGAAAATAGGTGGAAGCCTGAGGTATGAAATCTACACAATACCTTACTCTTTGAAGGAGGGCTGAAACCTATAAAATATGGTACTCTTGGAAGGAGGGCTGAAATCTACACAATACCGTACTCTTGGCTTAGGGCCTAATTGCCATCTGATATTGGCCTACTTAGAACACATTTCTTGAATATTTACTTCTATTACTTCATGAACGTGAATTTCTAATTTTAAGTTAGTTTAGTATGAGTGTACATTAGGCAATCTAATAGTTTGTTTTGCCTGTTTACGTTCTGAACTCATTATGTATGCGTATACGTAATGTCAGCATATAAACGCATTTTGATTATTATTATTATTTTAATTCTTAAAGAACGCACTACACATACGTCTCAGTGCATTGTACACAACAAAGTAAAACACAAAAACAAAAAAAACACACATAATTAATGTTCATGAAACAAAGGGAATTAAAATTAAATGATAGGAGTGCCGAGTGGAACATTGGTTGCAAGTATATTCGACAAATCGTCATGCTACAGGTAAAAGTATAGAGTAGATACTGAACATAAATAAACCCATAATCCATAATCAGTGCAGGCTTGGAATTCGGAAATTTCATCTTCCAAATACTAACCAGTATGTATGTATGTGAATTTCATCATTTAGCGAATCTTTTACTGTAATACTTATATATATATATAAATTATATTTCATTGATTAAACATTAATATACACCTGCTAAAAACGTGATATACTGTTTATCACACCAGTTAATAGAAACTATCTAAATTAGACTAAACGCATGTCTTAATATCATAGCACCATCTATACATACACCGTAATGTCTGCTAGGGTAGTAGATTGGAGTTACTATGGCAACAACCAAATTGGAAACTCTATTAGATTCAAAAATACATCCGACACTGAATCATTATGTGTGCGATGAAAATGCTGACTCAATTTTATCTCGGATTATTAAAGACAGACTTGACGAGGTCCAAGTTAAGAGTGCCAGCTATACTCCAAATTGATATGTTTTTAGAAACCCGTTACATAATTGCTTCACATCGGGTATAGTTTACTATGGTTGCTATTGATGAGGACTTATTATTCAATTGATTATTACAATAATGGGAGTGAAGTGTACAGTACAGAGGGTCGCTGTTGAAAATACTGGACTAGCAGGAATGGCTAAAATATCAAACCTGAACTGCAAGGTTTCACCGTTGTCGTTACCTTGGTTACGGCAAAAGCAAGAAAAAATAGACAGTTTTAATATCGTCTGTTTTTTTATTCTCTCTGAATAACAAACGAATTCAAAATAGACATCATGTGGTATATTACATGTACAACCCTGTAATCAAGACAGTGTAAATGTAAACACTGGAAGTCTCCAAAAAGTGTACACTGCAAGATCATGGAAGTTATCAGAAAACGCCACTCTACTGTGAGTACAATGGGAATTAAAACAACAATAATAGTTTTAGTGTGTGTCTGTCTTAATTTAGTAGCTGAAATCTCGGTTTACGCTGTCATAACATACCTCGTTCATTGTTTACAGATTTCCATTTAGGCTGCCATTTGGACGTACTCAAGGGAGCCATTACGGTCTCGTGGCTATGATCAGGATTACTAGCAAAGTTAAAGCTATACAAGATTAATATTGGACAATTTCGATGCAAATAAACGCGATTACTGAATTAAATAACAACAATCAAATCTGGAGCGAAAACCACAATATATCTATGTTTTTCATGTCATATGTCTTTGGAGGCGTTCCTTCACAGCGAATTTTGCCTTGAAACTTTACTATCTGTACATGTCAGTTTTGTGAAGTAACTGCGTGTATTGAGATTACCACCTTGATACAACAAAAGATAACTTGTCTATGTAATGAAAAAAAACTTGTTTTAACATGAAAAACACTTTCAACTTTGATATGGATTTACACAAAACTGCCATAATTTTAACTCAATGTGAAGGTATGTATACCTCTGCCGTATATCTCAATTAGTATGGTGAACTCGACTCTCTCTGCATTTATCAAATCGATGTATTTCACAGTGCAGTATTTGAGAGGTCAAGTCAGTCAGGTGGACTTCCTGATGAGAAAGAACGAGTAATCTATCTCTTGCTACAATTCTGGATTAATATCGATGTGACGCTTGACTCCGACTAAAATTTATCTCATTTTAATCCATAGACTGTATAATCTGGCTCAAAACGAGATTGGGGATTTTAATTCTTCCAGCGAACTGACTTCGTACTGCTGGGTACGATGGTTCGCCATGATTCAAATTTATCTCAGCTAAAGCCGTAAATTCTTTCATTTCTGTCTGTGTGTTGTGTCAGTGATTTCGATTCTTCCAACTCAAGTGGCAAGTATATCCCTGATATCTGCCTTCATTTGCTGTGACACCCCTGCCGTTAAGGCGATGATGAATCGATGTAGCGGCACGGAAATATAACACATTCAGAACATTCCTTCATATCGCTGTACTGAATGACATACAGATATGGTGTTTCTTGTTGTTGTTGTTGTTGTTGTTGTTGTTGTTGTTGTTGTCGTCGTCGTCGTTATTATTATTATTGTTGTTGTTGTTGTTGTTGTTGTTGTTGTTGTAAATGTAATTAATCTATCACTCAGTGTGTTTACTCTGATTTACTTTAATTTAATTTAATTTGAATTCATTTGAATTAATTTGTTTTGCGTGCTTTTGCTACTGCCTGGATTGAAAATGTTGTGTTGATTTTCTGTCTTACGAAATCATCAAAAGCCTTAGGGAGGAAATGTTTAGTAATTGCAGGGGGAGTCTGAGGGCTGGAGAAATCAAGTGTTGTCCTTCGCGTGCCTTCCCTGATTCCGTTTTATCAGTTTCCTTTTTATCTAAAACAATACCCCTCCCGCTATTCAAATATTTATTTTAAAAAATGGGTTAAAATGCTGAAATAGGGTCACAAGTCTCAGAATCGATGGTAAGGACTCTATCTCTCAGATGCCTTTCTCTTGTTAGATTCACTCCTCACCTCACACTACAATTAACAATTGATTCACGGTATGTGTGCCAACGATATCATGGTACAGCATTGGTAAAAATGAATGTGGGATGTGGCACGAGTGACACCAGTGGTAGGATACCGAAACGACAAAACATTTCAAAGTTAAATAATACAATGAGTCAAAGTAAAGTGTCCCGCCACAAATTCACTTCTCTAAAATATGGCCCTACCCCAAGAATGACCCTACCCCAATATGGCCCTACCCCAAGAATCTGATAAAATCGGACGTCCCGAGAGTCCATTTCCCGCCTTCACCTGTAATTAGTGATGACGTAATGTATGTCAATCAAACGTGTGTAGTTAATTTAGCAGCTGGGTACACCTGTTCACTTTAAGAACACGTTTAAGAATGTCTCAAACGTTAAAAAAAAGTAAGTCGTGAGTAATAATTTGGTGAAAGTATAAGATTCATTTTATATTCAAACAAAAACAGTAAAACGTGATAAAATGTGATAAAAATATCGACATGAATTCTTACTTTTCCGTGTCACCATTGTTCATAGATAAGTTCAAAAATCTACCACTAATGAAAACGAAAATGAATGTCTAAACTCTGTGCATGAAAGTACATCCCTAGACACTCATATAAAGTATTATATAAGTGGTTTTTAGAAGCCATGTTTTCCATGACTTGATTTCGGATAAGACAGTACATGGTTGGCTAGAAGATCACGATAATCAGAGCTGGATTTGAATTTATCATTAAAACGTACTTAGAAATGACTACTGCTCTCACTGGGGTGTTGTATCTATTCATTACAAGGTGTGAAACGAGTCACCGCCGACGATAAAATACTCATTATAATTCATAGTGAGACATAAAAAATCATCAACTTTAGATAGTGTAAAGTTTTATCACGTGTCTTTAGGACTTTCATTGTCATCAATCATCTTATTGTCGGATTAGTTGAATTATTACGAACCTTTAACGATCCTTTTAGTCTTCCCGTGAGGATAGAAATTGAACTTTGATCTGTGACCTTCGACCCGTCTTCCGACCGACAGTTGCGAAATCCAGCTTTTTTATGTACTGATGCCAGGGACATCTCTTTACGCCAATTTTGTTTTCGTATTGGCTCCGCCAATATATTTCAGTTAATTGAAAATAAATCGTCGATGAACGTACAGATGTTTCTATGATGTCGACGCAATGTCTCTAATTAAGGTAGATATCAGAAGAAACGCCCAAACACTGATCAATGATATTTCGACAGAGAATCATTCGAAATATTACGAGAAGTTGTAGATGATCAAGACCACAGGGGCACGTATTATTGCTTAGATTGCCGTTTTCTTAGGAAAATATCGTACGAATCCTGCTGCTGCAAATGTATCAATCTCTTTACTAGTAGAAATATTAAAGGGTGGACATCGAGGACATCTTCTTTCCTCAACCTTTCAAATATGAACGAAACATGCACATTTGCTCAACAAAAACATACCTGCGTGAAGAATAGGTGCCAAATAAAGTTGTACACTATCACTAGGGGCAAAAAATGCTTTTGTAACGAGAAAAATGGACCCTTTACAATGAGTGAGTGCTGTATAAAATCATCTGTATGTCAAAGGCAAGTCAAGTGACGTAACCGTCAAACGTTCACTGCTGATTGGCTGAGAAAGAGGCGTTGTTTAATAACGTCAGACGACCGCTGCATTTAAAAATCAGAAGCACGCCCCATCACTAAACCCGGAACCATGGATCGCCAAAAGTTCTCGACAGCTACCTGGTGAGTCTACTTGTACGATTTCCAATATAACTACATTTTTATTGTGTTAAACTGTCAATCTATGTATTCTGGATTTCACTTTGGTGGCCCATAAAGTAGTGATTCTTTACAGGTGCTTTCTTTACATAGGTGCAGTTTCCCCGGCAATGAGATGATTATTCAAAATAGCAAGACGTACAGAGGAGTTTATACAGGATCGTGACTCGATGTCCCCTTCTGTTTTTTCCTTACAGGTAGGAATATATAGTCAAAAGGTTGTTATATTTGGTCTGTAGACTAGGAAAACAAAAATCTAAGAAATATTACACGCCCCTATGATCAAGACGAAAGGTTGATTTTATAGAATGGGTAAACTTTAGAATAACACCAGCTGGCCAATATAGCCTAGCACCAGCTGGTCAGTACAGCTCAGCACACCTTTTGTCTCATCATCTCCCCTTTAGGGAATGAAAAGAATTTACGGCAGGGGAGGGGCCTGAGGAGGAAGTATTTTGGTCAAAATCTTTTTAGCAGCCCCATTTGAGCTCGCAAACAAAAATCATGCCCCCTAGATGAACCCAAGAATTTTCGTAGTCCCCTCCCCAGGCTACACAGAGATGTTTATATGTGTAATTATACTGTACACTCCCCCCTCGCATGCTAGATCTGTACAATGGCATGGTATATTACATTAAAATGACAGCTTCAGCGTCTGTACAAATGATTACAATAGGTATGGGTGTGCGAGGAGAGATCTCACATTGGGCTGTAACCTAAACTTGGAAATACTTAGCCAACAGGGATTTCCCCTCCAATCTTGATTTGGGGGAGAAACAGCATCACGATGATCGTCGGTGGGGAGGGTGTAGGCGGGACACCCTCCTAGGTGAGCACTATTTTAAAAATAAAGACCCGTAGAAGCCATTTAGAAGCGTAAATTTTGATTGCTAATTGATAACCAAAACACAGACAGACAGACAGACAGACAGACAGACAGACAGACAGACAGACAGACAGACATTAATTAAGGCATAAACAAACAGTCACATTCTCGTGGCAGCCACCTGCCTCATAATTGAATATAGGGTTAAGAACTTATTGCGGCGAAGCCACAAAAAATGTGAAATTGTATTTGGTAAGCGACCGTTCCCGAGGTTTAATTTGGTTCAAATCATAAGTAAAATATTTCATGGCCCCTATCAGATCTCCATAATTTTCGTGTGACCCCTTCGCACCCCTATTTTTTCTTGGCCCCATTTTCTCCTCAGCCCCCCCCCCGTAAATTCTGCTCGTTTCCTTATGTTCTTGAAATCAATAAAGTATCTTGACCTGAACCCCAAAATAACAAGTCAAATGCTGGATGAATTTCAGAACACTATATCAAAAAGTGGTCTGACAATGCATTTCAGAACACTATATCAAAAAGTGGTCTGACGATGAATTTCAGAACACTATATCAAAAAGTGGTCTGACGATGAATTTCAGAACACTATATCAAAAAGTGGTCTGACGATGAATTTCAGAACACTATATCAAAAAGTGGTCTGACGATGAATTTCAGAACACTATATCAAAAAGTGGTCTGACGATGAATTTCAGAACACTATATCAAAAAGTGGTCTGACGATGAATTTCAGAACACTATATCAAAAAGTGGTCTGACGATGAATTTCAGAACACTATATCAAAAAGTGGTCTGACGATGAATTTCAGAACACTATATCAAAAAGTGGTCTGACGATGAATTTCAGAACACTATATCAAAAAGTGGTCTGACGATGAATTTCAGAACACTATATCAAAAAGTGGTCTGACGATGAATTCAATTCTCTTATACCCTGAACAGTGTGTAATGACGTTCGGGCGAACAAAGGTACGTAGTAAAAACATTGTACGTCACCAAATTTTTTTAGTGGACGTCCGGTGAAAACATGGGTAGACAAATGGCATCTCTGTTACTCTCACCGGCTTGGCAAAGACTACATGGTGAAGATTAAACACTCTTGACGATTGTCAATTTCAAAGGCAAATTTAAATAACATTTCTATTTGGAAATAAAATGTCTTGTCGATGAGTATCCATGCTGTTTTAGTATAACTCCACATCTACGTGTATATATAACTGTCATATACATTCGTATATTCATATATGTTCCTAACATGTCGTCTCAATAATAGTTGTCCATATTTAATAGTAAAAGCTTCCAAATCAAATATAAGTATTATTATTCATATCTTTTGATAAATAATACGAATCTGTATTATTTACTTGGCCCTATAAAAAACGTGTTAAATCTTGAAAGAAGATCTGGCGGGTTACAATCAGTTGTCGTTTATTTGTTTTTGTTTCACCATAATTATGGAATAGATTTGTAGTGTTTAGACACTGTTTTACTAGCAAATCGAAATCTTGGTGGTGTACAATCTTCTTGAAACGGGGCAACTGGAACGTATTCTCATCATTGTAATCATTGTAATAAAAATAAGACTGGCATGAAGTTATGTAGCAAAATCTTCATTGGAAACCTCGCTTTGATCTCTGACTTCTAAATTTGGCTTAATTCGTCTCGGTATTGGAATCGTGCTTAACGTAGAGAACGGCAGTAAAAACGACGAACTGATCGTATCCCAAGCTGTCAGGTGGACTCGTAGTCAATTATCATTAGAGCTGTCGTCTACTCGATGGCTTTTTCACCTGCTCACAACGATGAGAACACGATATACTTTACAGTGATGGGCGATAACGTTTTAACAGGCACGTTCAATTTGTGGAGTGTTCAGTGTGCTGTGTCACATTTGGTTTCGATAATAAAGTGTCAAATCACGATATAGACCATAGTTCTTGAACAGATATATATGTCATACTGATCGTCTTGACGGGATTAGTCAAATGGAGTTAAAACACTTTAATTTTGACCTTTGACACCCATGACATGTTATTAGCTGTTTCTTAGTTGATGCAAGTTGGCCTTAGTTGGAAAGTATACCGATGTACTATTCAGTGATATACGTTGAGGGAAAATACTTCACTCCACGAAAAACAAATATATGTAAGGTGGCGCCAAACCACACTTCGTTAATCAGCACTGATATTAATGGCACTGTTCTGCGTTTTTTCCAAAGGGACATTGAACAAATATAGCTTTATTTTGAAACTATTTTTCTTTTCCCCTCTCTCTTTTTACTATACACTTAATCAGTATAATACCGCTTCCTTGACTTTAGTATGACACTTAATGTACTATACATGTCTTTTTCACTACATGATTGCAATCTATTATAAACCTGACCAATCTCCGCAATGAGACTGATTCTGAATAAAGCTTCACAGGGAAAGTTTACAAACTGTAATTCAGAACACGATGCAAGTATCGACAGTTTATCCGGAACTTCTTATTACCAAGTATACAATTTGTAAAAATTGTAATGTATCGTTACCCATAAGTCCTCTCACTGAATTGTTTGTATTGCAATAATACGGTGTTCCACATTTACTTGAGCATATATAGATAATTTTGTAGTAATATCTCTTACGTTGAAACTATATCTATCTCGCTATCTCTTGTAGTAATATCTCTTACGTTGAAACTATATCTATCTCGCCCACCACTGTACCGCCAAATATAGACTGCTTGAAAAATGTCAAATTTGTCCAGCTTTGTCAAGATAGAGTAAAATAAAATAAAAGAAACAGTTCTGAAATCCTTCAACAACTTTAAAATGTTTAGAAAATAAAACTAAATCAAGAGAATAATCCAACAAAAATGAGTTTTTTGTAATTTACATTCACAAGGTATATTAGACTATACAATTATTACGTTTATATATATATATATATATATAGTTTTGTAAGTGTGGTTTGGAATGGGTCATTGATTTTACGGAATTTGATGTCTTCTATGAGTTTTAACATATCATTCTCGAATGGTCGAAGTTCGTCGATTTGTGGCGGGCATCTTTTGCTATTGAAACCGAAATTTGTTTTTGTAGTGGTGCTATCGTTTTCGCCTGATTGTTTTTTGAGAAAAAAGAATGCCTTCCATCGCATTCTCCGGATGACGCTTTCAGTTTTTTCGATGAGCTTTTTTGTGTAAGTGTTCGAAGGTGGGAGGGGAATGTTCTTTAGAGAGTAGTTCAGGTTTACCTTACGTGGCTGTTCCATTCTGGGTCTGGTAGCTGGTTGAGTAGAGTGCTCGACTTGGAGGAGGAGCGTATGTAACTCGGTGAGTATCAATCTGCTAAGACAGTGCTCTATACCGCAGTGGCAGAGCGTAATAGTTTTAACTATTACGCTCTGCCACTGCGGTATAGAGCACTGTCTTAGCAGATTGATACTCACCGAGTTATATATATATATATATATATATATATATATATATATATATATATATATATATATATATATATATATATATATATATATATATATATATATATATATATATATATATATATATATATATATACACATGTATATATGTTGTTGATAGTTGACTTACCAATCAAGTTGTTCCATTCTACTCATAACTTTGCACCTAATTTAATTGTCAAATATTTTACTCCAACCAATTTTGACATTAAAGGCATCTAGTGCATGTAATAACACAACCTGGTGTATTTTATATCGAAGTTTTGTTACCATGACAATACCGGATCAAGTCAAGGTTATCTTTCACTCCTCAACTCATATTGAGGAAATTGTTCCAAAATAACATTGCGTCACGTGATTTATGAATAGTGTACGTGGCGATCAGCTCTTAGTCAGAATGATATTGAAAGAAGCCAAATATTGTTTTGTTATTAAGACCTTTCAAGACCATGTCGCCTAGCAACTTCCACCAAAGACAATTAGCAAAAACTATTTTAAAAAACATGTTTCATAACTGTACTTATTTACAGTGTTATTATAGTGTTTCTCCCCCATTCGACATCGTATATGAGATTTCGTGGGGGGGGGGGGGGTAAGACATCGGAAGGTTACCACAGATCGTGTAACTAAGGTAACAAAGTCAAGATGAAGACAAAAAAATGAAAAAGTGTGATGTGCACCTTAAAAGCTTGGTGACGACACATGTTAAATGAGAGGGTTGAGGGGTTTAGTCGAAGGTTGTAAATTCTACAACATTTTGCGCAGTCAAGTGGGTCACACACGTTGTATTTGAGGGGGGGGGGTAGGTTAGTGTAGAAGGTCGAGAGTTTAACTATGTTAGACGCCGCTACGTGGATCACACGCGTTGAGGGGGTTTATTATATCGGAAATATACAACTGTAACATACCCAGTTACGTGTATTACGTACATGTATGTTGACTTTAAACAAAGAGGTAAATTTGACGACATTGACAAATGACCAAAAATGTTCATCAGCTTGGTAGATCAAATTATTTACAGGGTCATAATGCACAAACAGAAATTGACAAAATTTGTAAAATGGGTTTTCAGTTTTCTGGAGCTAATTAATAGCTCAAATGCTGTACAGCCAGTTCAATGTTACAGTACTGCTACAACATTGTATGATAGCGAATATGTATATTTATTGCATTTAAGACAGACACTGAGTACGTCATTGAGGTACCTTCATATTGCATCTAGGTATATTTCAAACAATATTCGGGGTTATTTCTCATCCGGCGGCCATCATCATAAATCAGACACCAAAACTATGTGTCATTTAGTTAAAGAAGCAAATAAAGAAACTACATACACCCTTAGGTTTACACACATGTAGAAATCACTAATCTAGATTCAGTGTTATCCTATATAGTAGAACATGAAAGCATGATACATTCCACGGTTATTTGGGGGGGGGGGAAACCGTGTATTTTTAAATCAAAACATATTTACTAACCAAAGATTGTTTTTTTAAATAACAACTTGTCATTAGAATCATTTAACCCTAGGGATACATTGTATATTTATTTGGCCACTGAAAACTCTTTCTTATGATATGCACCCTGAATCAACCACTTATATTCTGTCGAGAGATATTCTACATATTCTACCTAGAGATGCATATTCTAAGTAGAGATATTCTAAAAATTAAAAATTCTACCTAGAGATATTCTACAAATTTTACCTAGAGATAAATCCACATTCTACCTAAAGTTATTCTACAAATTCTACCAAGAGATATTCTACATATTCTACCTAGAGATATTCTACAAATTCTACCTAGAGATAAATCCACATATTCTACATAGAGATATTCTACATATTCTACCTAGCGATATTCTACAAATTCTACTGAGAATTCTACATATTCTACCTAGAGATATTTTACAAATTCTACGTAGAGATATTCTACAAATTTTACCTAGCGATATTCTACATATTCTATCTAAAAATATGCTGCAAATTCTACCGAGATATTCTACATATTCTGCATAGAGATATTCTACAAATTCTACCTAGAGATATTCGACGCATTCTACCTGGAGATATTCTACATATTCTACCTAGGGATATTCTACAAATTCTAGCCAGAATTATTCTACAAAGGGATATTCTATATATGATGCCTAAAGATATTTTGTGTATTCCCAGGATATGATCAAAGGGAATATTATCAAATGTTTTTGACATTTTAAGAGATGTTTTCAGTGGCTGTAGGACCCACAATAGAAGATAAAGGAACGGACCAGGTATACAATTTTAGAAAAATGGATGAAAACACATAAATCAAGTCACTAGTATAAATACTTGTACCTTACTAATGGCTAGTTTGACTTCAACTTCACTAGTTGCATTTGTAAACATTTTCTCACAAGAGAGATTTTGTTGCATGTAAGATTTAGTCGTCAGTTTAGTTTGGTAACATCCTTACAAAATTAAACAAACTCGTCAAGTGAGGTTCTCGATTGCATCATACCTTGGCAAACTATGGTTCGGAGATTCCATTTTGATTTTTCGAAAAAGAATTATGTCACTTTCAATGATATTTGTTAACAGCCTAATCGCATCAACAACCTCTATCATGGTTCTACTTGCAAATAAAAGTTCAAAGTATTTAGCTACTAAACAAATGAACATTCCTTATCATGGAGGAAGTGTGTGTTTTTGTATTGGCTGTCAGATTTGTTGAAAATAACAGGATGAAGCGAATGAGTTTTGACCACGTGTTTTCCCTACGGAGTGTCGACAACTGTAGTCCTAATAAACAACACAGTATTATTCCAAAGACCATAATTTAATTGTGAAACAATTTTTTATAATGCTTGTAGATTTGATATGATAGGAATCACAACACAGAAACGTAGAAATGATCATATAGAAAAATAGAATGTTAATACTATTAAAGATAAAGCGGTAACGGATACTGATAATAGAAGTTAGACTTGATAATATTGAGTGTGTGAGTAATGCAAAGTAAATGATTGAATTTTCAAATATATTATTGATGGACCATTGCATGATTTACCAAGCATAACATACATGCATTGAACTTATGGCTTTAATTTTGTAATTTATCACTGAAGAGCGCTGCTCCTAACCAATCGTCACCTCTCGGATAATTCCTCGCTCTCTGTGGACTTCACTTCAACATTTGATGAGATTTTTTTCCTTCCCCCTTAATAAACATGTTGACCTTTCTTCGTTTTTTGACAAATTTATGCCACTTTACCATCCACTTTAAAATGTGATAATATTGTTAATATTAAGTCAGGGATTTCTATTCGGTTGTCGGGTGGCTTTGTTGAGTGTGTTGTTCGCTGAACGTTGACGAAAACATGAATGTGTGTGTGTGTGTGTGTGTGTGTGTGTGTGTGCGCGCGCGTGCGTGCGTGCGCGCGTGTGTGTGTGTCATTTCGTGTGTGTAACACTGGAATTTGGACGTTGAATTCAAAGGTGTACGTCAGTCGTGTATAAAGTATGTACTTTGAGAAATGAACAGTCGCATCATGGAAAAAGTCTTGTCAAGATATTCAGGAAAATATTGGAAGCTAGTTTCAGGGAGTTTGTTATATTTTGTTCAGTTTGTGGGGGAGCCTACTTTTACGATAAATGACAAATAAAAGCTCCCACACGGGTTTATAGAGACAAAAAATATGGCAAGTGGTATGTAATGTTTTACAGGTAGTACTGTTAGCCAGTTGCAACGGTCTCTCATATAATTATTGGTAACCACAAATCTACTGGATATAGTTACCCAGAGTATTGAAGGAGTACTACTCGTCCAATTATCCCAAATTAGCTAGTCATAGCTATACCTAGTCCCACAGGTCTGTCGATTGCGCATGTTCAGTGCGGATTTCACGACAAGGCCTAGTTGTTAATAGTTCCAAAAACCTTGAAATGAGTACAGACACATCAAATATGTCAAATTGTCTGTATAGTTAATAGCAACAGCTGCTGTTAGACAATTCATTGGAAAGCTGTGGTTATCATATTATACTTGCATTATCTCATTTTAAGAGAGATTTTGATATGAAACGTAACTGTTGTTCATTCTTATCTTGTCTTTCACATTTTTCTTTATCGTAATCTAAAAGCACAATTGTATTTTATAACAGTAAAGTTAAATATTGTATTATATATTATTATTATCATTATTATTATTATTATTATTATTATTATTTTATATCATATATATTTATCAGCCAATCACGTTCGAGGGAAATCTGAAGTTACCTTTACTGCACTGATAAATTCTCAATCTCAAAAGGTTTGCGTTCCTGTTTTATCAAAGAGGTTAAAGTACATCAGCAAACACACGATTTTAAATTTGAATTGAAGTAAACCCCCCCCCCCCACCCACTCTTTTATCAAGTACCTATCGTACGTTCACTCCATTTTATGGATAAGTTCTATTCCCAACCTGTCCTCTATGCTGTAGCGTCATTGTGTATGTTAAAACTTCCAGTTAGAAAACGAGAGAATTTTTACTTTTTGACACAAGAAGACGCTATACAAGATATTTCGTTCCTATCCGGACTGCTTCAAAACGAATGGAAATGTTTTGTAAGTGTATGCATATTATAATGTACTTACTGAATATAATTGATTCGTTAATGTTTAACACCAGGATGTGACCAGCTGGCTCACTTTGTAATATATGTTGGTCGCTAGTAAAAAGCAATAATTTTAGTTACGATTTTTTCAATGATGGAATACCAAATACATAACTTACTAATTGATAACCAAAACATAGTCAGACAGACAGACAGACAGACAGACAGACAGACAGACAGACAGACAGACAGACAGGCAGACAGACAGACAGACAGACAGACAGACAGACAGACAGACAGACAGACAGACAGACAGACAGACAGACAGACGGACGGACAGACAGATTAACAGACAGAAAACAAGTGTAACAAGTCAAACATACAAAATCTCAAAGCCAAGCAAAGACATGTATCCTATGTGTTGCAGTCAATAACTTATTTTATAGCTGTAATCGATTTTATTGCAACATTTTTAATATTAAATCAGAAATAGGACAACGAGAAAATCGAGATGTTATCAGGTATGTTTTCCACAGTGTTGTTACTGTGATACAGCATCGGATTAAATTTATATCCAACGTACTTTGGCAAGTAGAGCATCAACAAAATTAACTGACACAAACATTGACACACACACGCAGGCAAACATGCAAGAACTGAGAAGCACTGAGAATGAATGTCCGCGCATGTGTATAAGTTCTGAAGCGTTGCACACGCACACGCCCACACACTTGTACAACAAAAGTTATCATTTGTACCCTAATTCATCCATACCTTAATACAAATGGACCCTAGCTATTTCATACTGGACCTACATGGTCTTAGAATTCACTGGAATACTATTTGGCCTAGACGGTAAGAAAGGCCGTGCAGACTGATCTATCTCTACGATATGACGAAAGTGAACTTTAATAATCAATGAAAAATGAAAAATGAAATAGTATAGTGAGCTTACAGGTTTGATTTACTATGAACCTAACTAGATTGAACAAGTGGACAAGATCAAGTAAAGGTTACGAAAAAGTAATTACAAAACGGAAACTGTATACAATTGAAGGTGATTGGCACTGCATTACTTTGAATGGAATTCAAAGTTTTAGCTATTACTTTTAAAGTTATAAAATTTATGGAATTGCACCACCTTATTTAAGAATAATTATGTATGCATGTCTACTTTTTGAGGTAGTTTTATCATTTCTTACCTGTATGTATGTCTACTTTTTGAGATAGTTTTATCATTTCTTACCTGTATGTATGTCTACCTTTTGAGGTAGTTTTATCATTTCTTACCTATCTGTATGTCTACCTTTTGAGGTAGTTTTATCATTTCTTACCTGTCTGTATGTCTACCTTTTGAGGTAGTTTTATCATTTCTTACCTGTCTGTATGTCTACCTTTTGAGATAGTTTTATCATTTCTTACCTGTATGCATGTCTACTTTTTGAGGTAGTTTTATCATTTCTTACCTGTATGCATGTCTACTTTTTGAGGTAGTTTTATCATTTCTTACCTGTCTGTATGTCTACTTTTTGAGGTAGTTTTATCATTTCTTACCTGTCTGTATGTCTACCTTTTGAGATAGTTTTATCATTTCTTACCTGTCTGTATGTCTACCTTTTGAGATAGTTTTATCATTTCTTACCTGTATGCATGTCTACTTTTTGAGGTAGTTTTATCATTTCTTACCTGTCTGTATGTCTACCTTTTGAGATAGTTTTATCATTTCTTACCTGTCTGTATGTCTACTTTTTGAGGTAGTTTTATCATTTCTTACCTGTCTGTATGTCTACTTTTTGAGATAGTTTTATCATTTCTTACCTGTCTATATGTCTACCTTTTGAGGTAGTTTTATCATTTCTTACCTGTCTGCATGTCTACTTTTTGAGATAGTTTTATCATTTCTTACCTGTCTGTATGTCTACTTTTTGAGGTAGTTTTATCATTTCTTACCTGTATGTATGTCTACCTTTTGAAGTAGTTTTATCATTTCTTACCTGTCTGTATGTCTACTTTTTGAGGTAGTTTTATCATTTCTTACCTGTCTGTATGTCTACCTTTTGAGAGTTTTATCATTTCTTACCTGTCTGTATGTCTACCTTTTGAAGTAGTTTTATCATTTCTTACCTGTCTGTATGTCTACCTTTTGAGGTAGTTTTATCATTTCTTACCTGTCTGTATGTCTACCTTTTGAGAGTTTTATCATTTCTTACCTGTCTGTATGTCTACTTTTTGAGATAGTTTTATCATTTCTTACCTGTCTGCATGTCTACTTTTTGAGGTAGTTTTATCATTTCTTACCTGTCTGTATGTCTACTTTTTGAGATAGTTTTATCATTTCTTACCTGTCTGTATGTCTACTTTTTGAGATAGTTTTATCATTTCTTACCTGTCTGTATGTCTACCTTTTGAGGTAGTTTTATCATTTCTTACCTGTCTGTATGTCTACTTTTTGAGATAGTTTTATCATTTCTTACCTGTCTGTATGTCTACTTTTTGAGGTAGTTTTATCATTTCTTACCTGTCTGTATGTCTACCTTTTGAGGTAGTTTTATCATTTCTTACCTGTCTGTATGTCTACTTTTTGAGAGTTTGATCATTTCTTACCTGTCTGTATGTCTACCTTTTGAGGTAGTTTTATCATTTCTTACCTGTCTGTATGTCTACCTTTTGAGATAGTTTGATCATTTCTTACCTGTCTGTATGTCTACTTTTTGAGAGTTTGATCATTTCTTACCTGTCTGTATGTCTACCTTTTGAGATAGTTTTATCATTTCTTACCTGTCTGTATGTCTACCTTTTGAGGTAGTTTTATCATTTCTTACCTGTCTGTATGTCTACCTTTTGAAGTAGTTTTATCATTTCTTACCTGTATGTATGTCTACTTTTTGAGGTAGTTTTATCATTTCTTACCTGTATGTATGTCTACTTTTTGAGATAGTTTTATCATTTCTTACCTGTCTGTATGTCTACTTTTTGAGGTAGTTTTATCATTTCTTACCTGTATGTATGTCTACCTTTTGAGATAGTTTTATCATTTCTTACCTGTCTGTATGTCTACTTTTTGAGAGTTTTATCATTTCTTACCTGTCTGTATGTCTACCTTTTGAGGTAGTTTTATCATTTCTTACCTGTCTGTATGTCTACTTTTTGAGATAGTTTTATCATTTCTTACCTGTCTGTATGTCTACTTTTTGAGGTAGTTTTATCATTTCTTACCTGTCTGTATGTCTACTTTTTGAGGTAGTTTTATCATTTCTTACCTGTCTATATGTCTACCTTTTGAGGTAGTTTTATCATTTCTTACCTGTCTGTATGTCTACTTTTTGAGATAGTTTTATCATTTCTTACCTGTATGCATGTCTACTTTTTGAGAGTTTTATCATTTCTTACCTGTCTATATGTCTACCTTTTGAGGTAGTTTTATCATTTCTTACCTGTCTGTATGTCTACTTTTTGAGGTAGTTTTATCATTTCTTACCTGTCTGTATGTCTACTTTTTGAGGTAGTTTTATCATTTCTTACCTGTCTGTATGTCTACCTTTTGAGATAGTTTTATCATTTCTTACCTGTCTGTATGTCTACCTTTTGAGTAGTTTTATCATTTCTTACCTGTATGTATGTCTACTTTTTGAGAGTTTTATCATTTCTTACCTGTCTGTATGTCTACTTTTTGAGGTAGTTTTATCATTTCTTACCTGTCTGTATGTCTACCTTTTGAAGTAATTTTATCATTTCTTACCTGTATGTATGTCTACCTTTTGAGAGTTTTATCATTTCTTAACCTGTCTGTATGTCTACTTTTTGAGAGTTTTATCATTTCTTACCTGTCTGTATGTCTACTTTTTGAGGTAGTTTTATCATTTCTTACCTGTCTGTATGTCTACCTTTTGAGATAGTTTTATCATTTCTTACCTGTCTGTATGTCTACCTTTTGAGGTAGTTTTATCATTTCTTACCTGTCTGTATGTCTACTTTTTGAGGTAGTTTTATCATTTCTTACCTGTATGTATGTCTACTTTTTGAGAGTTTTATCATTTCTTACCTGTCTGTATGTCTACCTTTTGAGATAGTTTTATCATTTCTTACCTGTATGTATGTCTACCTTTTGAGGTAGTTTTATCATTTCTTACCTGTATGCATGTCTACCTTTTGAGGTAGTTTTATCATTTCTTACCTGTCTGTATGTCTACTTTTTGAGATAGTTTTATCATTTCTTACCTGTATGTATGTCTACCTTTTGAGGTAGTTTTATCATTTCTTACCTGTATGCATGTCTACCTTTTGAGGTAGTTTTATCATTTCTTACCTGTCT
Organism: Glandiceps talaboti; assembly: GCF_964340395.1. NCBI lineage: Eukaryota > Metazoa > Hemichordata > Enteropneusta > Spengelidae > Glandiceps > Glandiceps talaboti. Next base: position 25,029,948 of record NC_135555.1, on the reverse strand, counting down.
ATATGTCTACTTTTTGAGATAGTTTTATCATTTCTTACCTGTCTGTATGTCTACCTTTTGAGATAGTTTTATCATTTCTTACCTGTCTGTATGTCTACTTTTTGAGGTAGTTTTATCATTTCTTACCTGTCTGTATGTCTACCTTTTGAGGTAGTTTTATCATTTCTTACCTGTCTATATGTCTACCTTTTGAGGTAGTTTTATCATTTCTTACCTGTCTGTATGTCTACTTTTTGAGATAGTTTTATCATTTCTTACCTGTCTGTATGTCTACCTTTTGAGATAGTTTGATCATTTCTTACCTGTCTGTATGTCTATTTTTTGAGGTAGTTTTATCATTTCTTACCTGTCTGTATGTCTACCTTTTGAGGTAGTTTTATCATTTCTTACCTGTCTGTATGTCTACCTTTTGAGGTAGTTTTATCATTTCTTACCTGTCTGTATGTCTACTTTTTGAGATAGTTTTATCATTTCTTACCTGTATGTATGTCTACCTTTTGAGGTAGTTTTATCATTTCTTACCTGTCTGTATGTCTACCTTTTGAGATAGTTTTATCATTTCTTACCTGTCTGTATGTCTACCTTTTGAGGTAGTTTTATCATTTCTTACCTGTCTATATGTCTACCTTTTGAGGTAGTTTTATCATTTCTTACCTGTATGCATGTCTACTTTTTGAGGTAGTTTTATCATTTCTTACCTGTCTGTATGTCTACCTTTTGAGGTAGTTTTATCATTTCTTACCTGTCTGTATGTCTACCTTTTGAGATAGTTTTATCATTTCTTACCTGTCTGTATGTCTACTTTTTGAGATAGTTTTATCATTTCTTACCTGTCTGTATGTCTACCTTTTGAGGTAGTTTTATCATTTCTTACCTGTCTATATGTCTACCTTTTGAGGTAGTTTTATCATTTCTTACCTGTCTGTATGTCTACTTTTTGAGATAGTTTTATCATTTCTTACCTGTCTATATGTCTACCTTTTGAGGTAGTTTTATCATTTCTTACCTGTCTGTATGTCTACTTTTTGAGGTAGTTTTATCATTTCTTACCTGTCTGTATGTCTACCTTTTGAGATAGTTTTATCACTTCTTACCTGTATGCATGTCTACCTTTTGAGGTAGTTTGATCATTTCTTACCTGTCTGTATGTCTACTTTTTGAGAGTTTTATCATTTCTTACCTGTCTGTATGTCTACTTTTTGAGATAGTTTTATCATTTCTTACCTGTATGCATGTCTACTTTTTGAGATAGTTTGATCATTTCTTACCTGTCTGTATGTCTACTTTTTGAGAGTTTTATCATTTCTTACCTGTATGCATGTCTACTTTTTGAGATAGTTTGATCATTTCTTACCTGTCTGTATGTCTACTTTTTGAGAGTTTTATCATTTCTTACCTGTCTGTATGTCTACTTTTTGAGATAGTTTTATCATTTCTTACCTGTCTGTATGTCTACTTTTTGAGGTAGTTTTATCATTTCTTACCTGTCTATATGTCTACCTTTTGAGGTAGTTTTATCATTTCTTACCTGTCTGCATGTCTACTTTTTGAGATAGTTTGATCATTTCTTACCTGTCTGTATGTCTACCTTTTGAGATAGTTTTATCATTTCTTACCTGTCTGTATGTCTACTTTTTGAGAGTTTTATCATTTCTTACCTGTCTGTATGTCTACTTTTTGAGATAGTTTGATCATTTCTTACCTGTCTGTATGTCTACTTTTTGAGATAGTTTGATCATTTCTTACCTGTATGCATGTCTACCTTTTGAGGTAGTTTTATCATTTCTTACCTGTATGCATGTCTACCTTTTGAGATAGTTTTATCATTTCTTACCTGTCTGTATGTCTACTTTTTGAGGTAGTTTTATCATTTCTTACCTGTCTGTATGTCTACCTTTTGAGGTAGTTTTATCATTTCTTACCTGTCTGTATGTCTACTTTTTGAGATAGTTTTATCATTTCTTACCTGTCTGTATGTCTACCTTTTGAGGTAGTTTTATCATTTCTTACCTGTCTGTATGTCTACCTTTTGAGATAGTTTTATCATTTCTTACCTGTCTGTATGTCTACTTTTTGAGGTAGTTTTATCATTTCTTACCTGTCTGTATGTCTACCTTTTGAGGTAGTTTTATCATTTCTTACCTGTCTGTATGTCTACTTTTTGAGATAGTTTTATCATTTCTTACCTGTCTGTATGTCTACCTTTTGAGGTAGTTTTATCATTTCTTACCTGTCTGTATGTCTACCTTTTGAGATAGTTTTATCATTTCTTACCTGTCTGTATGTCTACTTTTTGAGAGTTTTATCATTTCTTACCTGTCTGTATGTCTACTTTTTGAGATAGTTTGATCATTTCTTACCTGTATGCATGTCTACCTTTTGAGATAGTTTTATCATTTCTTACCTGTCTGTATGTCTACTTTTTGAGGTAGTTTTATCATTTCTTACCTGTCTGTATGTCTACTTTTTGAGATAGTTTTATCATTTCTTACCTGTATGCATGTCTACTTTTTGAGGTAGTTTTATCATTTCTTACCTGTATGTATGTCTACCTTTTGAAGTAGTTTTATCATTTCTTACCTGTCTGTATGTCTACTTTTTGAGGTAGTTTTATCATTTCTTACCTGTCTGTATGTCTACCTTTTGAGAGTTTTATCATTTCTTACCTGTCTGTATGTCTACCTTTTGAAGTAGTTTTATCATTTCTTACCTGTCTGTATGTCTACCTTTTGAGGTAGTTTTATCATTTCTTACCTGTCTGTATGTCTACCTTTTGAGAGTTTTATCATTTCTTACCTGTCTGTATGTCTACTTTTTGAGATAGTTTTATCATTTCTTACCTGTCTGCATGTCTACTTTTTGAGGTAGTTTTATCATTTCTTACCTGTCTGTATGTCTACTTTTTGAGATAGTTTTATCATTTCTTACCTGTCTGTATGTCTACTTTTTGAGATAGTTTTATCATTTCTTACCTGTCTGAATGTCTACCTTTTGAGGTAGTTTTATCATTTCTTACCTGTCTGTATGTCTACTTTTTGAGATAGTTTTATCATTTCTTACCTGTCTGTATGTCTACTTTTTGAGGTAGTTTTATCATTTCTTACCTGTCTGTATGTCTACCTTTTGAGGTAGTTTTATCATTTCTTACCTGTCTGTATGTCTACTTTTTGAGAGTTTGATCATTTCTTACCTGTCTGTATGTCTACCTTTTGAGGTAGTTTTATCATTTCTTACCTGTCTGTATGTCTACCTTTTGAGATAGTTTGATCATTTCTTACCTGTCTGTATGTCTACTTTTTGAGAGTTTGATCATTTCTTACCTGTCTGTATGTCTACCTTTTGAGATAGTTTTATCATTTCTTACCTGTCTGTATGTCTACCTTTTGAGGTAGTTTTATCATTTCTTACCTGTCTGTATGTCTACCTTTTGAAGTAGTTTTATCATTTCTTACCTGTATGTATGTCTACTTTTTGAGGTAGTTTTATCATTTCTTACCTGTATGTATGTCTACTTTTTGAGATAGTTTTATCATTTCTTACCTGTCTGTATGTCTACTTTTTGAGGTAGTTTTATCATTTCTTACCTGTATGTATGTCTACCTTTTGAGATAGTTTTATCATTTCTTACCTGTCTGTATGTCTACTTTTTGAGAGTTTTATCATTTCTTACCTGTCTGTATGTCTACCTTTTGAGGTAGTTTTATCATTTCTTACCTGTCTGTATGTCTACTTTTTGAGATAGTTTTATCATTTCTTACCTGTCTGTATGTCTACTTTTTGAGGTAGTTTTATCATTTCTTACCTGTCTGTATGTCTACTTTTTGAGGTAGTTTTATCATTTCTTACCTGTCTATATGTCTACCTTTTGAGGTAGTTTTATCATTTCTTACCTGTCTGTATGTCTACTTTTTGAGATAGTTTTATCATTTCTTACCTGTATGCATGTCTACTTTTTGAGAGTTTTATCATTTCTTACCTGTCTATATGTCTACCTTTTGAGGTAGTTTTATCATTTCTTACCTGTCTGTATGTCTACTTTTTGAGGTAGTTTTATCATTTCTTACCTGTCTGTATGTCTACTTTTTGAGGTAGTTTTATCATTTCTTACCTGTCTGTATGTCTACCTTTTGAGATAGTTTTATCATTTCTTACCTGTCTGTATGTCTACCTTTTGAGTAGTTTTATCATTTCTTACCTGTATGTATGTCTACTTTTTGAGAGTTTTATCATTTCTTACCTGTCTGTATGTCTACTTTTTGAGGTAGTTTTATCATTTCTTACCTGTCTGTATGTCTACCTTTTGAAGTAATTTTATCATTTCTTACCTGTATGTATGTCTACCTTTTGAGAGTTTTATCATTTCTTAACCTGTCTGTATGTCTACTTTTTGAGAGTTTTATCATTTCTTACCTGTCTGTATGTCTACTTTTTGAGGTAGTTTTATCATTTCTTACCTGTCTGTATGTCTACCTTTTGAGATAGTTTTATCATTTCTTACCTGTCTGTATGTCTACCTTTTGAGGTAGTTTTATCATTTCTTACCTGTCTGTATGTCTACTTTTTGAGGTAGTTTTATCATTTCTTACCTGTATGTATGTCTACTTTTTGAGAGTTTTATCATTTCTTACCTGTCTGTATGTCTACCTTTTGAGATAGTTTTATCATTTCTTACCTGTATGTATGTCTACCTTTTGAGGTAGTTTTATCATTTCTTACCTGTATGCATGTCTACCTTTTGAGGTAGTTTTATCATTTCTTACCTGTCTGTATGTCTACTTTTTGAGATAGTTTTATCATTTCTTACCTGTATGTATGTCTACCTTTTGAGGTAGTTTTATCATTTCTTACCTGTATGCATGTCTACCTTTTGAGGTAGTTTTATCATTTCTTACCTGTCTATATGTCTACTTTTTGAGATAGTTTTATCATTTCTTACCTGTCTGTATGTCTACCTTTTGAGATAGTTTTATCATTTCTTACCTGTCTGTATGTCTACTTTTTGAGGTAGTTTTATCATTTCTTACCTGTCTGTATGTCTACCTTTTGAGGTAGTTTTATCATTTCTTACCTGTCTATATGTCTACCTTTTGAGGTAGTTTTATCATTTCTTACCTGTCTGTATGTCTACTTTTTGAGATAGTTTTATCATTTCTTACCTGTCTGTATGTCTACCTTTTGAGATAGTTTGATCATTTCTTACCTGTCTGTATGTCTATTTTTTGAGGTAGTTTTATCATTTCTTACCTGTCTGTATGTCTACCTTTTGAGGTAGTTTTATCATTTCTTACCTGTCTGTATGTCTACCTTTTGAGGTAGTTTTATCATTTCTTACCTGTCTGTATGTCTACTTTTTGAGATAGTTTTATCATTTCTTACCTGTATGTATGTCTACCTTTTGAGGTAGTTTTATCATTTCTTACCTGTCTGTATGTCTACCTTTTGAGATAGTTTTATCATTTCTTACCTGTCTGTATGTCTACCTTTTGAGGTAGTTTTATCATTTCTTACCTGTCTATATGTCTACCTTTTGAGGTAGTTTTATCATTTCTTACCTGTATGCATGTCTACTTTTTGAGGTAGTTTTATCATTTCTTACCTGTCTGTATGTCTACCTTTTGAGGTAGTTTTATCATTTCTTACCTGTCTGTATGTCTACCTTTTGAGATAGTTTTATCATTTCTTACCTGTCTGTATGTCTACTTTTTGAGATAGTTTTATCATTTCTTACCTGTCTGTATGTCTACCTTTTGAGGTAGTTTTATCATTTCTTACCTGTCTATATGTCTACCTTTTGAGGTAGTTTTATCATTTCTTACCTGTCTGTATGTCTACTTTTTGAGATAGTTTTATCATTTCTTACCTGTCTATATGTCTACCTTTTGAGGTAGTTTGATCATTTCTTACCTGTCTGTATGTCTACTTTTTGAGGTAGTTTTATCATTTCTTACCTGTCTGTATGTCTACCTTTTGAGATAGTTTTATCACTTCTTACCTGTATGCATGTCTACCTTTTGAGGTAGTTTGATCATTTCTTACCTGTCTGTATGTCTACTTTTTGAGAGTTTTATCATTTCTTACCTGTCTGTATGTCTACTTTTTGAGATAGTTTTATCATTTCTTACCTGTATGCATGTCTACTTTTTGAGATAGTTTGATCATTTCTTACCTGTCTGTATGTCTACTTTTTGAGAGTTTTATCATTTCTTACCTGTATGCATGTCTACTTTTTGAGATAGTTTGATCATTTCTTACCTGTCTGTATGTCTACTTTTTGAGAGTTTTATCATTTCTTACCTGTCTGTATGTCTACTTTTTGAGATAGTTTTATCATTTCTTACCTGTCTGTATGTCTACTTTTTGAGGTAGTTTTATCATTTCTTACCTGTCTATATGTCTACCTTTTGAGGTAGTTTTATCATTTCTTACCTGTCTGCATGTCTACTTTTTGAGATAGTTTGATCATTTCTTACCTGTCTGTATGTCTACCTTTTGAGATAGTTTTATCATTTCTTACCTGTCTGTATGTCTACTTTTTGAGAGTTTTATCATTTCTTACCTGTCTGTATGTCTACTTTTTGAGATAGTTTGATCATTTCTTACCTGTATGCATGTCTACCTTTTGAGGTAGTTTTATCATTTCTTACCTGTATGCATGTCTACCTTTTGAGATAGTTTTATCATTTCTTACCTGTCTGTATGTCTACTTTTTGAGGTAGTTTTATCATTTCTTACCTGTCTGTATGTCTACCTTTTGAGGTAGTTTTATCATTTCTTACCTGTCTGTATGTCTACTTTTTGAGATAGTTTTATCATTTCTTACCTGTCTGTATGTCTACTTTTTGAGATAGTTTTATCATTTCTTACCTGTCTGCATGTCTACTTTTTGAGGTAGTTTTATCATTTCTTACCTGTCTGTATGTCTACTTTTTGAGATAGTTTTATCATTTCTTACCTGTCTGTATGTCTACTTTTTGAGATAGTTTTATCATTTCTTACCTGTCTGTATGTCTACCTTTTGAGGTAGTTTTATCATTTCTTACCTGTCTGTATGTCTACTTTTTGAGATAGTTTTATCATTTCTTACCTGTCTGTATGTCTACTTTTTGAGGTAGTTTTATCATTTCTTACCTGTCTGTATGTCTACCTTTTGAGGTAGTTTTATCATTTCTTACCTGTCTGTATGTCTACTTTTTGAGAGTTTGATCATTTCTTACCTGTCTGTATGTCTACCTTTTGAGGTAGTTTTATCATTTCTTACCTGTCTGTATGTCTACCTTTTGAGATAGTTTGATCATTTCTTACCTGTCTGTATGTCTACTTTTTGAGAGTTTGATCATTTCTTACCTGTCTGTATGTCTACCTTTTGAGATAGTTTTATCATTTCTTACCTGTCTGTATGTCTACCTTTTGAGGTAGTTTTATCATTTCTTACCTGTCTGTATGTCTACCTTTTGAAGTAGTTTTATCATTTCTTACCTGTATGTATGTCTACTTTTTGAGGTAGTTTTATCATTTCTTACCTGTATGTATGTCTACTTTTTGAGATAGTTTTATCATTTCTTACCTGTCTGTATGTCTACTTTTTGAGGTAGTTTTATCATTTCTTACCTGTATGTATGTCTACCTTTTGAGATAGTTTTATCATTTCTTACCTGTCTGTATGTCTACTTTTTGAGAGTTTTATCATTTCTTACCTGTCTGTATGTCTACCTTTTGAGGTAGTTTTATCATTTCTTACCTGTCTGTATGTCTACTTTTTGAGATAGTTTTATCATTTCTTACCTGTCTGTATGTCTACTTTTTGAGGTAGTTTTATCATTTCTTACCTGTCTGTATGTCTACTTTTTGAGGTAGTTTTATCATTTCTTACCTGTCTATATGTCTACCTTTTGAGGTAGTTTTATCATTTCTTACCTGTCTGTATGTCTACTTTTTGAGATAGTTTTATCATTTCTTACCTGTATGCATGTCTACTTTTTGAGAGTTTTATCATTTCTTACCTGTCTATATGTCTACCTTTTGAGGTAGTTTTATCATTTCTTACCTGTCTGTATGTCTACTTTTTGAGGTAGTTTTATCATTTCTTACCTGTCTGTATGTCTACTTTTTGAGGTAGTTTTATCATTTCTTACCTGTCTGTATGTCTACCTTTTGAGATAGTTTTATCATTTCTTACCTGTCTGTATGTCTACCTTTTGAGTAGTTTTATCATTTCTTACCTGTATGTATGTCTACTTTTTGAGAGTTTTATCATTTCTTACCTGTCTGTATGTCTACTTTTTGAGGTAGTTTTATCATTTCTTACCTGTCTGTATGTCTACCTTTTGAAGTAATTTTATCATTTCTTACCTGTATGTATGTCTACCTTTTGAGAGTTTTATCATTTCTTAACCTGTCTGTATGTCTACTTTTTGAGAGTTTTATCATTTCTTACCTGTCTGTATGTCTACTTTTTGAGGTAGTTTTATCATTTCTTACCTGTCTGTATGTCTACCTTTTGAGATAGTTTTATCATTTCTTACCTGTCTGTATGTCTACCTTTTGAGGTAGTTTTATCATTTCTTACCTGTCTGTATGTCTACTTTTTGAGGTAGTTTTATCATTTCTTACCTGTATGTATGTCTACTTTTTGAGAGTTTTATCATTTCTTACCTGTCTGTATGTCTACCTTTTGAGATAGTTTTATCATTTCTTACCTGTATGTATGTCTACCTTTTGAGGTAGTTTTATCATTTCTTACCTGTATGCATGTCTACCTTTTGAGGTAGTTTTATCATTTCTTACCTGTCTGTATGTCTACTTTTTGAGATAGTTTTATCATTTCTTACCTGTATGTATGTCTACCTTTTGAGGTAGTTTTATCATTTCTTACCTGTATGCATGTCTACCTTTTGAGGTAGTTTTATCATTTCTTACCTGTCTATATGTCTACTTTTTGAGATAGTTTTATCATTTCTTACCTGTCTGTATGTCTACCTTTTGAGATAGTTTTATCATTTCTTACCTGTCTGTATGTCTACTTTTTGAGGTAGTTTTATCATTTCTTACCTGTCTGTATGTCTACCTTTTGAGGTAGTTTTATCATTTCTTACCTGTCTATATGTCTACCTTTTGAGGTAGTTTTATCATTTCTTACCTGTCTGTATGTCTACTTTTTGAGATAGTTTTATCATTTCTTACCTGTCTGTATGTCTACCTTTTGAGATAGTTTGATCATTTCTTACCTGTCTGTATGTCTATTTTTTGAGGTAGTTTTATCATTTCTTACCTGTCTGTATGTCTACCTTTTGAGGTAGTTTTATCATTTCTTACCTGTCTGTATGTCTACCTTTTGAGGTAGTTTTATCATTTCTTACCTGTCTGTATGTCTACTTTTTGAGATAGTTTTATCATTTCTTACCTGTATGTATGTCTACCTTTTGAGGTAGTTTTATCATTTCTTACCTGTCTGTATGTCTACCTTTTGAGATAGTTTTATCATTTCTTACCTGTCTGTATGTCTACCTTTTGAGGTAGTTTTATCATTTCTTACCTGTCTATATGTCTACCTTTTGAGGTAGTTTTATCATTTCTTACCTGTATGCATGTCTACTTTTTGAGGTAGTTTTATCATTTCTTACCTGTCTGTATGTCTACCTTTTGAGGTAGTTTTATCATTTCTTACCTGTCTGTATGTCTACCTTTTGAGATAGTTTTATCATTTCTTACCTGTCTGTATGTCTACTTTTTGAGATAGTTTTATCATTTCTTACCTGTCTGTATGTCTACCTTTTGAGGTAGTTTTATCATTTCTTACCTGTCTCTATGTCTACCTTTTGAGGTAGTTTTATCATTTCTTACCTGTCTGTATGTCTACTTTTTGAGATAGTTTTATCATTTCTTACCTGTCTATATGTCTACCTTTTGAGGTAGTTTTATCATTTCTTACCTGTCTGTATGTCTACTTTTTGAGGTAGTTTTATCATTTCTTACCTGTCTGTATGTCTACCTTTTGAGATAGTTTTATCACTTCTTACCTGTATGCATGTCTACCTTTTGAGGTAGTTTGATCATTTCTTACCTGTCTGTATGTCTACTTTTTGAGAGTTTTATCATTTCTTACCTGTCTGTATGTCTACTTTTTGAGATAGTTTTATCATTTCTTACCTGTATGCATGTCTACTTTTTGAGATAGTTTGATCATTTCTTACCTGTCTGTATGTCTACTTTTTGAGAGTTTTATCATTTCTTACCTGTATGCATGTCTACTTTTTGAGATAGTTTGATCATTTCTTACCTGTCTGTATGTCTACTTTTTGAGAGTTTTATCATTTCTTACCTGTCTGTATGTCTACTTTTTGAGATAGTTTTATCATTTCTTACCTGTCTGTATGTCTACTTTTTGAGGTAGTTTTATCATTTCTTACCTGTCTATATGTCTACCTTTTGAGGTAGTTTTATCATTTCTTACCTGTCTGCATGTCTACTTTTTGAGATAGTTTGATCATTTCTTACCTGTCTGTATGTCTACCTTTTGAGATAGTTTTATCATTTCTTACCTGTCTGTATGTCTACTTTTTGAGAGTTTTATCATTTCTTACCTGTCTGTATGTCTACTTTTTGAGATAGTTTGATCATTTCTTACCTGTATGCATGTCTACCTTTTGAGGTAGTTTTATCATTTCTTACCTGTATGCATGTCTACCTTTTGAGATAGTTTTATCATTTCTTACCTGTCTGTATGTCTACTTTTTGAGGTAGTTTTATCATTTCTTACCTGTCTGTATGTCTACCTTTTGAGGTAGTTTTATCATTTCTTACCTGTCTGTATGTCTACTTTTTGAGATAGTTTTATCATTTCTTACCTGTCTGTATGTCTACCTTTTGAGGTAGTTTTATCATTTCTTACCTGTCTGTATGTCTACCTTTTGAGATAGTTTTATCATTTCTTACCTGTCTGTATGTCTACTTTTTGAGGTAGTTTTATCATTTCTTACCTGTCTGTATGTCTACCTTTTGAGGTAGTTTTATCATTTCTTACCTGTCTGTATGTCTACTTTTTGAGATAGTTTTATCATTTCTTACCTGTCTGTATGTCTACCTTTTGAGGTAGTTTTATCATTTCTTACCTGTCTGTATGTCTACCTTTTGAGATAGTTTTATCATTTCTTACCTGTCTGTATGTCTACTTTTTGAGAGTTTTATCATTTCTTACCTGTCTGTATGTCTACTTTTTGAGATAGTTTGATCATTTCTTACCTGTATGCATGTCTACCTTTTGAGATAGTTTTATCATTTCTTACCTGTCTGTATGTCTACTTTTTGAGGTAGTTTTATCATTTCTTACCTGTCTGTATGTCTACTTTTTGAGATAGTTTTATCATTTCTTACCTGTCTGTATGTCTACTTTTTGAGGTAGTTTTATCATTTCTTACCTGTCTGTATGTCTACTTTTTGAGATAGTTTTATCATTTCTTACCTGTCTGTATGTCTACCTTTTGAGATAGTTTTATCATTTCTTACCTGTCTGTATGTCTACTTTTTGAGGTAGTTTTATCATTTCTTACCTGTCTGTATGTCTACCTTTTGAGGTAGTTTTATCATTTCTTACTTGTATGTATGTCTACCTTTTGAGGTAGTTTTATCATTTCTTACCTGTCTGTATGTCTACTTTTTGAGAGTTTTATCATTTCTTACCTGTCTGTATGTCTACCTTTTGAGGTAGTTTTATCATTTCTTACCTGTCTGTATGTCTACTTTTTGAGGTAGTTTTATCATTTCTTACCTGTCTGTATGTCTACTTTTTGAGGTAGTTTTATCATTTCTTACCTGTCTGTATGTCTACCTTTTGAGGTAGTTTTATCATTTCTTACCTGTATGTATGTCAACCTTTTGAGATAGTTTTATCATTTCTTACCTGTCTGTATGTCTACCTTTTGAGATAGTTTTATCATTTCTTACCTGTCTGTATGTCTACCTTTTGAGATAGTTTTATCATTTCTTACCTGTCTGTATGTCTACCTTTTGAGATAGTTTTATCATTTCTTACCTGTCTGTATGTCTACTTTTTGAGATAGTTTTATCATTTCTTACCTGTCTGTATGTCTACCTTTTGAGGTAGTTTTATCATTTCTTACCTGTCTGTATGTCTACCTTTTGAGGTAGTTTTATCATTTCTTACCTGTCTGTATGTCTACCTTTTGAGATAGTTTTATCATTTCTTACCTGTCTGTATGTCTACTTTTTGAGATAGTTTTATCATTTCTTACCTGTATGTATGTCTACCTTTTGAGGTAGTTTTATCATTTCTTACCTGTCTGTATGTCTACTTTTTGAGATAGTTTTATCATTTCTTACCTGTCTGTATGTCTACCTTTTGAGATAGTTTTATCATTTCTTACCTGTCTGTATGTCTACCTTTTGAGGTAGTTTTATCATTTCTTACCTGTCTGTATGTCTACTTTTTGAGATAGTTTTATCATTTCTTACCTGTCTGTATGTCTACCTTTTGAGATAGTTTTATCATTTCTTACCTGTCTGTATGTCTACTTTTTGAGAGTTTTATCATTTCTTACCAGTCTGTATGTCTACTTTTTGAGGTAGTTTTATCATTTCTTACCTGTCTGTATGTCTACCTTTTGAGGTAGTTTTATCATTTCTTACCTGTCTGTATGTCTACCTTTTGAGATAGTTTTATCATTTCTTACCTGTCTGTATGTCTACCTTTTGAGGTAGTTTTATCATTACTTACCTGTCTGTATGTCTACTTTTTGAGGTAGTTTTATCATTTCTTACCTGTCTGTATGTCTACTTTTTGAGATAGTTTTATCATTTCTTACCTGTCTGTATGTCTACCTTTTGAGGTAGTTTTATCATTTCTTACCTGTCTGTATGTCTACTTTTTGAGATAGTTTTATCATTTCTTACCTGTCTGTATGTCTACCTTTTGAGGTAGTTTTATCATTTCTTACCTGTATGTATGTCTACCTTTTGAGGTAGTTTTATCATTTCTTACCTGTCTGTATGTCTACTTTTTGAGATAGTTTTATCATTTCTTACCTGTCTGTATGTCTACTTTTTGAGGTAGTTTTATCATTTCTTACCTGTCTGTATGTCTACCTTTTGAGATAGTTTTATCATTTCTTACCTGTCTGTATGTCTACCTTTTGAAGTAGTTTTATCATTTCTTACCTGTATGCATGTCTACCTTTTGAAGTAGTTTTATCATTTCTTACCTGTCTGTATGTCTACTTTTTGAGATAGTTTTATCATTTCTTACCTGTCTGTATGTCTACCTTTTGAGGTAGTTTTATCATTTCTTACCTGTCTGTATGTCTACTTTTTGAGATAGTTTTATCATTTCTTACCTGTCTGTATGTCTACCTTTTGAGGTAGTTTTATCATTTCTTACCTGTATGTATGTCTACCTTTTGAGGTAGTTTTATCATTTCTTACCTGTCTGTATGTCTACTTTTTGAGATAGTTTTATCATTTCTTACCTGTCTGTATGTCTACTTTTTGAGGTAGTTTTATCATTTCTTACCTGTCTGTATGTCTACCTTTTGAAGTAGTTTTATCATTTCTTACCTGTCTGTATGTCTACTTTTTGAGAGTTTTATCATTTCTTACCTGTCTGTATGTCTACTTTTTGAGAGTTTTATCATTTCTTACCTGTCTGTATGTCTACTTTTTGAGATAGTTTTATCATTTCTTACCTGTCTGTATGTCTACCTTTTGAGGTAGTTTTATCATTTCTTACCTGTCTGTATGTCTACTTTTTGAGGTAGTTTTATCATTTCTTACCTGTCTGTATGTCTACCTTTTGAGATAGTTTTATCATTTCTTACCTGTCTGTATGTCTACTTTTTGAGATAGTTTTATCATTTCTTACCTGTCTATATGTCTACCTTTTGAGGTAGTTTTATCATTTCTTACCTGTCTGTATGTCTACTTTTTGAGATAGTTTTATCATTTCTTACCTGTATGTATGTCTACCTTTTGAGGTAGTTTTATCATTTCTTACCTGTCTGTATGTCTACCTTTTGAGATAGTTTTATCATTTCTTACCTGTATGCATGTCTACCTTTTGAGTAGTTCCAGATTTTAGCTTTAAGCTTTCAGTCTGTCTTGATCAAATATACTAATAAGAATGGCAAGTTCATAACAGTTGACCACTAGGTGGCGGTATGATCAGCCGATTGTAGACTATAAAATGACTGCGGGGTGTAGTAGCGTCCAATTCATACCAGATCTGGGTAAAAAAGAGTTGAAAACAAAGTTATTTTTTGTAAAGATGACTAAAAAGAAAGTGGCGATTTTTTTTAAAGATTCTCTCCGTCTGTTAATTAATTAACGTGTGCGATGAATAATGAAAATAGAACCAATATGTTCACGATGCAGTGTGACATGGTAATGTGAATATGGTTTCTTTATATAGTTCTGTGCAACCTAACGTCTCTTGCCAATTCACTTTATCACTAAATTAAGACTACACATACGGAACAAAACATGGAAACCTTTGCTGTCTACAAATCAGTTACTGTCTCCTACTTCGTTCACTTGTGTCAGGCCATTAGTACCCTTGTTACACTGCCAACATACAACTTACTTGTCGACTTCTTAACTGTCATGCGCACGGCGACGTCATGTAAAGCTTTCAATGCCAGGTAATTTAAAGTGGTAATTTAACGCACAAGAATTCCACGACTTCAAGGTAATTAATGTGCACGACTTCCAGGTAATTAATGTGCACGACTTCCAGGTAATTAATGTGCACGACTTTCAGGTAATTAATGTGCACGACTTCAGGTAATTAATGTGCACGACTTTCAGGTAATTAATGTGCACGACTTCCAGGTAATTAATGTGCACGACTTCAAGGTAATTAATGTGCACGACTTTCAGGTAATTAATGTGCACGACTTCCAGGTAATTAATGTGCACGACTTCAAGGTAATTAATGTGCACGACTTCCAGGTAATTAATGTGCACGACTTCCAGGTAATTAATGTGCACGACTTTCAGGTAATTAATGTGCACGACTTCAGGTAATTAATGTGCACGACTTTCAGGTAATTAATGTGCACGACTTCCAGGTAATTAATGTGCACGACTTCAAGGTAATTAATGTGCACGACTTCAAGGTAATTAATGTGCACGACTTCACGACTTCAAGGTAATTAACGTGCACGACTTCAGGTAATTAATGTGCACGACTTTCAGGTAATTAATGTGCACGACTTCCAGGTAATTCACGTGCACGACGTCCAGGTAATTAATGTGCACGACTTTCAGGTAATTAATGTGCACGACTTCACGACTTCCAGGTAATTAATGTGCACGACTTCACGACTTCCAGGTAATTAACGTGCACGACTTCAAGGTAATTAATGTGCACGACTTCCAGATAATTAACGTGCACGACTTCAAGGTAATTAATGTGCACGACTTCAAGGTAATTCACGTGCACGACTTCCAGGTAATTAATGTGCACGACTTCCAGGTAATTAATGTGCACGACTTCACGACTTCCAGGTAATTAACGTGCACGACTTCCAGGTAATTAATGTGCACGACTTCCAGGTAATTAATGTGCACGACTTTCAGGTAATTAATGTGCACGACTTTCAGGTAATTAATGTGCACGACTTCACGACTTCAAGGTAATTAACGTGCACGACTTCCAGGTAATTCACGTGCACGACTTCCAGGTAATTAATGTGCACGACTTCCAGGTAATTAATGTGCACGACTTCCAGGTAATTCACGTGCACGACTTTCAGGTAATTAACGTGCACGACTTTCAGGTAATTAATGTGCACGACTTCCAGGTATTTAACGTGCACGACTTCAAGGTAATTAATGTGCACGACTTCAAGGTAATTCACGTGCACGACTTCCAGGTAATTAATGTGCACGACTTCCAGGTAATTAATGTGCACGACTTCACGACTTCCAGGTAATTAACGTGCACGACTTCCAGGTAATTCACGTGCACGACGTTCAGGTAATTAATGTGCACGACTTTCAGGTAATTAATGTGCACGACTTCACGACTTCAAGGTAATTAACGTGCACGACGTTCAGGTAATTAATGTGCACGACTTCCAGGTAATTAATGTGCACGACTTCCAGGTAATTCACGTGCACGACTTTCAGGTAATTAACGTGCACGACTTTCAGGTAATTAATGTGCACGACTTCCAGGTAATTAACGTGCACGACTTCAAGGTAATTAATGTGCACGACTTTCAGGTAATTAATGTGCACGACTTTCAGGTAACTAATGTGCACGACTTCACGACTTTCAGGTAATTAATGTGCACGACTTAATAGTATTAAAGGTATTAATTTAATGTATGATTTCCAAGTACTAATTTAATGTACATGAATTCCAGGTACTAATTCAATGTGCATGATTTCCAAGTACTAATTGAATGTGCACGAATTCCAGGTATATTAATTTAATTAAGTCGAATGTTCCAGGAACATAGATAAAATTGAGAGACCTTCCACCGTTATTTCTTCCACGACACTGCGAA
The DNA here is from genome assembly GCF_964340395.1 of Glandiceps talaboti. NCBI lineage: Eukaryota > Metazoa > Hemichordata > Enteropneusta > Spengelidae > Glandiceps > Glandiceps talaboti. Next base: position 25,013,428 of record NC_135555.1, on the reverse strand, counting down.
ATAGCGCGTGTCTTGGAAGGTGCCGTAAAAGAGACTGTGATTTACGACAATGCATATAGACATGCAAAAAGAAAGGGAATGGGTTAAATACCTATACTTTTAGAAACCTATTATCTTGGGGAAGAAATGCACCAGATTTTTATAGTCATATCATGAGCACTTTATATATGGCTAGTGATGTAGATGCTGTGTTCATTTGCGGTGATTTCAACGCAAGAATTGGAAATTTGAATGATGTAATTGATGGTGTTGATTCAATTCCTCAGAGGCAAGTGTTAGATACAAACATAAATCAACATGGTCGTGCTTAATGGTAGGTTCGATGCACACGATGATAATTTTACGTCTGTTTCTCCAAGGGGTAGAGCAGTAGTCGACTATATGATTGTGCCTCATGAATATTTTATGCAATGTGATTCTTTTAGAGTTACCACTATGTCGGATTTTCTGAATGATTATAATTTAATGCACCTGCTATCTGAGCGTTGTAAAATTCCTGACTATTCCTTACTTGAAATAGTTTTCAACGCTCGGTCTTTTCATAGTATGAATATGAATATCAATTGCAATGGTAGTCCTTCGGTTTCACATGAACGGTCAAGAAAATATAAGCTTGATAACATTCCTGGGTCATTTTTGAATTCGCCTATCGCACGTGGGGCAATTCGTAATATCATTGATGTCATTCAAACCTGTAATGAGACGCAACTAAATGTAAATAATGTATATCAACAGCTGTGTAAATGTATTATAGATGAAATGAATATGCATGTCCCCATCCATCGTCAAGCAAGTCGGAGGTGTAGTAAATTACGTCATCAAAAACCGTATTGGAATAATGAGCTACAGGAATTGTGGAACGTAATGCATATTAGGCAGAGGCTTTATCTTAGATGTAGGTCTGTCAGAGTTGCTGAAAAACGAAGGCTTCTTAGTGATTTTAAGACGGCGCAGAGAAGTTTTGATAGGAGGTTAAGGTTTCATGAAAGGAGGCATAGAAAAGGGCTTGTTGACAAGATTGAGTCAGTCTGCACCGATGATCCACGTAGATTCTGGAATCATATTCAAAAGCTCGGTCCAAAACGTAATAGTTGTATCCCAATGGAGGTTTACGATGATCATGGTCAGTTATTAACAGATAAAGATATAGTTCTTGATGCCTGGAAAAGGGACTTCTCATCTTTATACAATAATCCGGATGGGGATTATGATGAAGATTTCTTAAATCAGATTATACATCATAAGGGTGTTTTAGAAAACAACATGATCGACCCATTGCATGAGAGCAATGTCGCAATAAATCAAAATATTTCCTTGGAAGAGGTTGAAAAGGTTGTTAACAAGGTCAAGCGAGGAAAATCTGTCGGTATTGATCGCATTCCAGGTGAAGTCCTAAAAAACGATGTATCTATTTCAGTGTTGCATAATCTGTTTCAATTGTGCTTTGACAGTGGTTTGATACCAGATGTTTGGCGTTTTGCTACAATCGTACCGATTCCTAAGGATCGTTCAGCTGATCCACGTATTCCGTTAAACTATCGCGGTATTAGTTTACAAAGTGTCATATGCAAGCTTTATTGTTCAATTTTGAATGCTCGTTTATTTAATTACTCATCTAGAAAATAATGACCTCCTGGTTGATGAGCAAAATGGTTTCAGGAAAGGTCGCTCATGTGAAGACCATATTTTTGTTCTAACTTCTGTTATTCGTAATAGACTTGTAAATAACTTGCCCACTTTTGCAGCCTTCTTAGATTTGCGGAAAGCGTTTGATTGTGTGAATCGTGAGGCGTTGTTATATAGGTTATTAATTAGTGGAGTTAACGGTAAATTTTATAACGCTATAAAGGCCATGTACACTGATACTAGTGCTGCCGTCAATCTGAATGGGCACCTGTCTAGTAGTTTCCCTACGAATAGTGGCGTCAGACAAGGAGACAATCTTTCACCTACTCTATTTTCACTGTTTATAAATGATTTAGCTGTTATTATTAAGGAATCGCCTCCAGATATTAGAATTGGAGATATAAAGTTGAATATATTATTATATGCAGATGATATTGTACTTCTGTCCGATAACGAGGATGGTCTTCAGGAAATGTTAAATATTTTCTTTGCTTGGTGTAAAAAATGGCGATTAAAAGCAAATATAGTGAAGTCAAAAGTAATTCATTTTAGAAAGAAAGGCACTGTTTGTACTGGTTTTAACTTTATGATCGGTACTGAAACAATAGAGATTGTTACTAAGTACAAATATTTGGGTATTGTTTTGCATGAATTTCTTGACTTTTCTATTACTGCTAATGCGCTTGTTGAGTCGGCTGGTAGAGCTTTAGGTGCAGTCTGTTCCAAATTCAGGTCACTGAATAATATGGGTTTTAATACATTCACTAAATTGTTCAATGCATCTGTGGTACCAATTCTTGAATATTGCTCGGGTATCTGGGGGTTTCAAAACTTCTCGTCGTGTGATTTAATTCAGAATCGGGCAATAAGGTTTTATTTAGGTGTTCACAAATTCGCACCTACTCTCGCTATTAATGGAGACACTGGTTGGGATTCTTGTATTGCGAGTAGGTGGGGTAATATGGTCCGGTATTGGAACAGACTTTGTAACCTTGACAGTGATAGGTTAACTAGTAAGATTTTCTTTTGGGACCATGCGCTGTGTGTCGGCAATTGGTCTTCTGAAATGTATGACATCTTTGAAAGTCTAGATATTGATGAGTTGATTCCATGTGATACTGGGATTGTCAGGTTACGTAAACAGTCGAATTGTACTGAAAACTGGTATATGCATGTTCGTAACAAACCGAAATTACGCACGTACAGTATCTTTAAAAGAACATATCGCCGTGAAAATTATTTAGATTTAGATTTGTCGAGAGCTGAACGTTCTCTTTTTGTTCAGTTACGAATAGGAATACTTCCACTCAGGATTGAAACAGGTCGTTTTAGGGGCGAGGTGTTACATGCTCGCCTCTGTGTGTTATGTAATGCAGATTCAATTGAGGATGAATCTCACTTTTTATTTCACTGTTCATTCTATCAGGATTTAAGAACACATTTTTACAATATTATACTTGAGTCTAATCCAAATTTTGTAAACTTTAATGAGACTGAGAAATGGAACTTTATAATGATCAATATGCCTAGAGCAACTTGTAAATTTATTCACAAAGCTTACACCAGAAGGTGTAATCATCTTTATATAACAATGTAGTATGTTACTTTTCTTTACTTGTTATGACTGTCCTCTTTGCACCCCTTATTTTTAAGTGCTTTATACGAGCAATTCAGTTTTGTAGTGACTAATAAGCCCGGTGGGCTGGGTGATGTGTTTGCTTTCTGATATTGTTATTGCCAATTTGTAAAATGTATATCACATGTCACTATAATAAACAACCTTTACTACTTACTACTATCTATGTCTTCGTTAATATAACGGCCATTGGCGATGTCTGATTTCCACCTACCATGCATGTTTTCCGGCGGCTAAGGTGGCGATCACCAATACCATCGTTTGCTGCTGTAGAAGTACCTCCTATTCTGAAGGAATGTGAACGAATTTAGACGGAATTGGGACTATAGCTATAGCCCGACTTTCTCCCTTACGATTTCTCTTACACGTGTGTAACTTAACTTTTTGTTTGCATGGATGAGACTACATGCACCTTTTGAAACGAACAGAGGTTTAAATATAAACATGCATGTCTGGTTTTCCCTTGGTATCAATGAGATCTGGAAATGTGAACCGTGCTCCCTGACCTACACGGGTCTGCTTTGCTTTCCCTAATGACAATGGAAACATAAGAACTTTGAAAAAAATGTCATCTAATAGAAACTACATCGCTATACCCGAAGAAGCCTGCAAAGGCTAATAAAATTAAACAGATGTCCCTGACATCTTTCAGAGAGTTCAAGTCTTTATAATGCGAGACAATGTCCTTAATCAGTTGCAATGTGATGCCTTCTTTTTTTCTGCACTGGTTTGCCTAAAGACCGCTTTGCAGATTCTACTAAACTCTTAATAAATACATTGTCTGTTGGCGATGGGAGTCCAGACAAATTATGTGCCCATTTTAAGCCATAGTTTGCTACCTCAACACAGTGCTTTGTATAACCCTCAGTCATCTTTTCTTTTCTATTGTTTAATTGTTTAATCACAGGTTTCTCACATATTTTAGTACAACATCGGAAACATAGATTCACTTACAATCTGAACCTCCCAACACTATGAGTGTACTGTTTTCAGTGTTCAAGTTCAACTTTTAACTATGAAACTGTAACCGACAGCTGCAATGAATGGGTTCAAATTACGAATTGAAGAGTGAAAGTTATTATTCAAAGTGTGATTTCGTTTCATGGTTTTGTGTATAGATAAATATGTAGTTATTGTGGGTGGGTGGGTGGGTGGGTGGGTGGGTGGGTGAGTGAGTGAGTGAGTGAGTGAGTGAGTGAGTGAGTGAGTGATTACAAACCAGTCGGGTGGTGAACGCAAACTGGACTACAAGTAACTGGGATACATAGAACTGGAATACATAGAAACAGTGAAGGACATTTAAACTAAAAATTAATGACAAACGTACACCATTTGAAGATTTATGAGACTAAAAAAATTCACAATGAACTGGGTACATGGTGCCAATCAAAGGATTACAGGGATACAGTCAAAGGGTTACAGGGATACAGTCAAAGGGTTACAGGGACAGTCAAAGGGTTACAGGGATACAGTCAAAGGATTGCAGGGATATAGTCAAAGGGTTACAGGGATACAGTCAAGGGATTACAGGGGTACAGTCAAAGGATTGCAGGGATATAGTCAAAGGGTTACAGGGATACAGTCAAAGGGTTACAGGGATACAGTCAAAGGATTGCAGGGATATAGTCAAAGGGTTACAGGGACAGTCAAAGGGTTACAGGGATACAGTCAAAGGATTGCAGGGATACAGTCAAAGGGTTACAGGGATACAGTCAAAGGGTTATAGGGATACAGTCAAAGGGTTACAGGGATACAGTCAAAGGATTACAGGGATATAGTCAAAGGGTTACAGGGATACAGTCAAAGGGTTACAGGGATACAGTCAAAGGGTTACAGGGATACAGTCAAAGGATTACAGGGACAGTCAAAGGGTTACAGGGATACAGTCAAAGGATTGCAGGGATATAGTCAAAGGGTTACAGTCAAAGGGTTATAGGTATACAGTCAAAGGGTTACAGGGATATAGTCAAAGGGTTACAGGGATACAGTCAAAGGATTGCAGGGATATAGTCAAAGGGTTACAGGTACAGTCAAAGGGTTAGAGGGATACAGTCAAAGGGTTACAAGGATACAGTCAAAGGATTGCAGGGATACAGTCAAAGGATTGCAGGGATATAGTCAAAGGGTTACAGGGATACAGTCAAAGGATTACAGGGATACAGTCAAAGGATTGCAGGGATACAGTCAAAGGGTTACAAGGATACAGTCAAAGGGTTACAGGGATACAGTCAAAGGGTTACAGGGATACAGTCAAAGGATTGCAGGGATACAGTCAAAGGGTTACAAGGATATAGTCAAAGGGTTACAGGGATACAGTCAAAGGATTGCAGGGATACAGTCAAAGGGTTACAGGGATACAGTCAAAGGGTTACAGGGATACAGTCAAAGGATTACAGGGATACAGTCAAAGGGTTACAGGGATACAGTCAAAGGATTACAGGGATACAGTCAAAGGGTTACAAGGATACAGTCAAAGGGTTACAGGGATACAGTCAAAGGATTGCAGGGATACAGTCAAAGGGTTACAGGGATACAGTCAAAGGGTTACAAGGATATAGTCAAAGGGTTACAGGGATACAGTCAAAGGATTGCAGGGATACAGTCAAAGGGTTACAAGGATACAGTCAAAGGGTTACAGGGATACAGTCAAAGGATTGCAGGGATATAGTCAAAGGGTTACAGGGATACAGTCAAAGGATTACAAGGATACAGTCAAAGGGTTACAGGGATATAGTCAAAGGGTTACAAGGATACAGTCAAAGGGTTACAGGGATACAGTCAAAGGATTACAGGGATATAGTCAAAGGGTTACAGGGATATAGTCAAAGGATTACAGGGATACAGTCAAAGGGTTACAGGGATACAGTCAAAGGATTGCAGGGATACAGTCAAAGGGTTATAGGGATACAGTCAAAGGGTTACAGGGATATAGTCAAAGGGTTACAGGGATATAGTCAAAGGGTTACAGTCAAAGGGTTACAGGGATACAGTCAAAGGATTACAGGGATACAGTCAAAGGGTTACAGGGATACAGTCAAAGGGTTACAGGGACAGTCAAAGGGTTACAGGGATACAGTCAAAGGATTGCAGGGATATAGTCAAAGGGTTACAGGGATACAGTCAAGGGATTACAGGGGTACAGTCAAAGGATTGCAGGGATATAGTCAAAGGGTTACAGGGATACAGTCAAAGGGTTACAGGGATACAGTCAAAGGATTGCAGGGATATAGTCAAAGGGTTACAGGGACAGTCAAAGGGTTACAGGGATACAGTCAAAGGATTGCAGGGATACAGTCAAAGGGTTACAGGGATACAGTCAAAGGGTTATAGGGATACAGTCAAAGGGTTACAGGGATACAGTCAAAGGATTACAGGGATATAGTCAAAGGGTTACAGGGATACAGTCAAAGGGTTACAGGGATACAGTCAAAGGGTTACAGGGATACAGTCAAAGGATTACAGGGACAGTCAAAGGGTTACAGGGATACAGTCAAAGGATTGCAGGGATATAGTCAAAGGGTTACAGTCAAAGGGTTATAGGTATACAGTCAAAGGGTTACAGGGATATAGTCAAAGGGTTACAGGGATACAGTCAAAGGATTGCAGGGATATAGTCAAAGGGTTACAGGTACAGTCAAAGGGTTAGAGGGATACAGTCAAAGGGTTACAAGGATACAGTCAAAGGATTGCAGGGATACAGTCAAAGGATTGCAGGGATATAGTCAAAGGGTTACAGGGATACAGTCAAAGGATTACAGGGATACAGTCAAAGGATTGCAGGGATACAGTCAAAGGGTTACAAGGATACAGTCAAAGGGTTACAGGGATACAGTCAAAGGGTTACAGGGATACAGTCAAAGGATTGCAGGGATACAGTCAAAGGGTTACAAGGATATAGTCAAAGGGTTACAGGGATACAGTCAAAGGATTGCAGGGATACAGTCAAAGGGTTACAGGGATACAGTCAAAGGGTTACAGGGATACAGTCAAAGGATTACAGGGATACAGTCAAAGGGTTACAGGGATACAGTCAAAGGATTACAGGGATACAGTCAAAGGGTTACAAGGATACAGTCAAAGGGTTACAGGGATACAGTCAAAGGATTGCAGGGATACAGTCAAAGGGTTACAGGGATACAGTCAAAGGGTTACAAGGATATAGTCAAAGGGTTACAGGGATACAGTCAAAGGATTGCAGGGATACAGTTAAAGGGTTACAAGGATACAGTCAAAGGGTTACAGGGATACAGTCAAAGGATTGCAGGGATATAGTCAAAGGGTTACAGGGATACAGTCAAAGGATTACAAGGATACAGTCAAAGGGTTACAGGGATATAGTCAAAGGGTTACAAGGATACAGTCAAAGGGTTACAGGGATACAGTCAAAGGATTACAGGGATATAGTCAAAGGGTTACAGGGATATAGTCAAAGGATTACAGGGATACAGTCAAAGGGTTACAGGGATACAGTCAAAGGATTGCAGGGATACAGTCAAAGGGTTATAGGGATACAGTCAAAGGGTTACAGGGATATAGTCAAAGGGTTACAGGGATATAGTCAAAGGGTTACAGTCAAAGGGTTACAGGGATACAGTCAAAGGATTACAGGGATACAGTCAAAGGGTTACAGGGATACAGTCAAAGGGTTACAGGGATACAGTCAAAGGGTTACAGGGATATAGTCAAAGGGTTACAGGGATACAGTCAAAGGATTACAGGGATACAGTCAAAGGGTTACAGGGATACAGTCAAAGGGTTACAGGGATACAGTCAAAGGGTTACAGGGATACAGTCAAAGGGTTACAGGGATACAGTCAAAGGGTTATAGGGATACAGTCAAAGGGTTACAGGGATATAGTCAAAGGGTTACAGGGATATAGTCAAAGGGTTACAGGGATACAGTCAAAGGATTACAGGGATACAGTCAAAGGGTTACAGGGATATAGTCAAAGGATTACAGGGATACAGTCAAAGGGTTACAGGGATATAGTCAAAGGGTTACAGGGATATAGTCAAAGGATTACAGGGATACAGTCAAAGGGTTACAGGGATACAGTCAAAGGGTTACAGGGATACAGTCAAAGGGTTACAGGGACAGTCAAAGGGTTACAGGGATACAGTCAAAGGGTTACAGGGATATAGTCAAAGGGTTACAGGGATATAGTCAAAGGGGTACAGGGACAGTCAAAGGGTTACAGGGACAGTCAAAGGATTGCAGGGATACAGTCAAAGGATTGCAGGGATACAGTCAAAGGATTGCAGGGATACAGTCAAAGGATTGCAGGGATACAGTCAAAGGATTGCAGGGATACAGTCAAAGGATTGCAGGGATACAGTCAAAGGGTTACAGGGATACAATCAAAGGATTGCAGGGATATAGTCAAAAGATTACAGGGATACAGTCAAAGGGTTACAGGGATACAGTCAAAGGGTTACAGGGATACAGTCAAAGGATTGCAGGGATACAGTCAAAGGGTTACAGGGATATAGTCAAAGGGTTAGAGGGATATAGTCAAAGGGTTACAGGGATACAGTCAAAGGATTGCAGGGATACAGTCAAAGGATTGCAGGGATATAGTCAAAAGATTACAGGGATACAGTCAAAGGGTTACAGGGATATAGTCAAAGGGTTAGAGGGATACAGTCAAAGGATTGCAGGGATATAGTCAAAGGGTTAGAGGGATACAGTCAAAGGATTACAGGGATACAGTCAAAGGGTTACAGGGATACAGTCAAAGGATTGCAGGGATATAGTCAAAGGGTTACAGGGATACAGTCAAAGGATTGCAGGGATATAGTCAAAGGGTTAGAGGGATACAGTCAAAGGATTACTGGGATACAGTCAAAGGGTTACAGGGATACAGTCAAAGGATTGCAGGGATATAGTCAAAGGGTTAGAGGGATACAGTCAAAGGGTTACAGGGATATAGTCAAAGGGTTACAGGGATATAGTCAAAGGGTTACAGGGATACAGTCAAAGGGTTATAGGGATACAGTCAAAGGGTTATAGGGATACAGTCAAAGGGTTACAGGGATACAGTCAAAGGGTTACAGGGATACAGTCAAAGGGTTACAGGGACAGTCAAAGGGTTACAGGGATACAGTCAAAGGATTGCAGGGATATAGTCAAAGGGTTAGAGGGATACAGTCAAAGGGTTACAGGGATATAGTCAAAGGGTTACAGGGATATAGTCAAAGGGTTACAGGGATACAGTCAAAGGGTTATAGGGATACAGTCAAAGGGTTATAGGGATACAGTCAAAGGGTTACAGGGATACAGTCAAAGGGTTACAGGGATACAGTCAAAGGGTTACAGGGACAGTCAAAGGGTTACAGGGATACAGTCAAAGGATTGCAGGGATATAGTCAAAGGGTTAGAGGGATACAGTCAAAGGATTGCAGGGATATAGTCAAAGGGTTACAGGGATACAGTCAAAGGGTTAGAGGGGTACACGCTTCCAAGCACTACTCGTCAGATCAGCTACAACGTTAACGGCGTAACGCTAATAATATTTGGGTTCAAGCGATCTTTTAAAAAAAGTTTTTAATAAATCAGCATATTGTAATGTTATTATCGGTTGCTCTTCTTCATAAACCACTGAGTGATTGAAAGTCGCAAAATATCTAACCCGTATAGTCTTTAGACTGACAAAAGTAAACGTTGTTACAGTTGTCCGAGTAAAACAACGGCATTTTCTGCTAGTAATGTTCTGTCAATGCTGGCAATGTTCTTGTTTACCATACGACTCAGACACCACGATAGCTACAACCAGGTTTCTCCAACACCATCCTCAATATGATAGTTATCTGGGGCTTTACCCGGAGGATGGCGGTCTTGTAGGGGAATATTAACAATATTGCCATAATTTCCACCATTAGCACCAAGTCGACGACACTTCTTAATTACTATTATTAATGTCACACAGAGTCCAATAATAGCTAAACCTTCAAATGAAATTACAGCAAATAACCAAACGGTCATCTTTCTGTTATTTTCGTCTGTAACAAAGCATAGTATTACAGATGGCGGTTATTAAAATACTGTATATTAATTTTCACAGTACGTAGTATCTATTGTTTTGGACATTAAACGTCTATACGCCACCCCTCCCTATGTTAACTAAGGAAGAGAATAGACAGACATTTACCATTCTTACATAGGCTGACAGTTTACACACAGTTTAGAAAGGAGTCCCAATCTTTGAAGTAAACCATTCTAGATGGTAAATTACGCTATGTTGCTGGTCTTTACCAGGTATTTCAACCATAATGCACTTCGTTTTATCAGTGGTGGACAAAGTGAATTAGGAGTGGACCATTTGATATCCTGGGGGGGGGGGGCTTGGAAGATTTCGGGAAAAAAAGATGGCAAGTGGATTTGCTTGAAAAAAAATCCGGATATGAGTGGGTGATAGAAAAAAAAGATGGACCACTGCTGCTCGAAAAAAATGTCTTGGCAGGGAAATGATGCACAGGTTCGAGTATACTGTTCAACCTGCTCATACCTCTCCAACCACCAGGACACTTGTCAAATCATGACAAACAGTTTCAAACACATGTTAGGGACCAGTCAGTTTCGTTAGCCTGTGGCACATATATATATTTGTTCTTGTCTCTGTTTCTTTCATAAATGGTTTAAATATTACTTAATGTAAGGGTTCAAACATAACTATACATAAAATTATACATATAATACATGTATTACCTAGCTACCACACTAGTTACAGAACATGCCATGTAAGTGTTTGGCTGTTTCACAATCAGTGCTTCACTTATCTTGCACTTTGGGGCAAAAGTGAACTTGAAGGTTTTGTAATGGTAATCTTCATACTATTGGATAGTTTATAAAAGAACTTAATCTAAATTGTTCTAGTCTCTTCAGTATGAAAGTGTCAAAAGGGATGATATACTTCCTATTTCAGACACTACATGTATCGACACCACAACTCAAATTCAAGTTTCTATTGTACACTAGGTATGACCTCCTAAAGTGCTCTAACACATCAGCAACTTAACTATACATGCAATATCAATGCCCCTATACCAATATTACAGGCCCACTTTTATAACATGGAAAACTTATTTAAAAAGGTTATATTTACTTTAGCTTTTCGATGCTTGGCAATATATATCTCAGAGGCTATGAATAACCTAAACATTGCCTAAATAGAAACAAAAAACTACAGATCCTGCAGGGGGAACCCCTTGGACTCCATCACCCCAGAGGCCACTCATTCGTTAAACCAACAATAATATTCACCAAAATTGGTAAAAAAAACAACTTGAAAAGCTTCTAGGGGAGACCCCCCAGGACCCCCCCCCCCCCCCATAAGAGGTAGACATGTCCAAGCCTCAAATCAAAGTTCTTCCCTCCACCTCTTACTGTCAAGATGCTATGAAACTTTATTTAAAAAATGTTTCAACCATGCGTAGTTGCTTTTTACAATTGTTAGAGCTGTCTTGTAAAGCTTGCAAATTATTGTCTGAAAGTGTCTGTTAATAGCCTGAACATGGGCTTTAAGAGTAAAAAATCCTCCAGAGCTTCTAGAGGTAAACATGTTCTAGTCTCAAATCAAAGTTCTTTCCTCCACCTCTTAGTGTCAAGATGCTATGAAACTTTATTTTTAAAATGTTTCAACCTCATGTAGTTGCTTTTTACATGTTAGAGCTGTCTTGTAAAGTTTGTAAATTATTTTGTCTGAAAGTGTCTGTGAATAGCCTAAACATTGCCTTTAGAAGTAAAAATCCTCCAGGGCTTCATGGGGGGAGACCACCTAGAATCCCCCCCCCCCCATTCACACACACTCTGTCAGATGCTATGAAACTTTATTCACGGGGGTCAGTGACTTTTTGTTGGCCCAATGGAAAAAAACACTGACACCACCACCCCCACCCCCCAAGCTGGAGAAACTGACCGGTCTATCTGAATGTCTGAGCTCACCAATCAAGTTATCAAGTTTCCGATTTGTATTATCAGTGTGTCATCATACCATGGCATAAAAAACTGTCAATGATGTTTATTTAATTGAAAATCAAACATGTATGAAATATGTAGTTTTCTAAATAAAATAGAACAGCATCTTTTTACTCTCTGTATTACCCTGTGCGAAAACCAAACAGAAAATTGTGGCAACAAATGTAGGTGTTCAACATTGACGTAAAAAAAATCCGGATATCTCAAGAAGCAAAGAAAAAAAAAGTTGCCAGCATAGGCGAAGGAGAAAAAAAATAATTCTCAGGCAAGCAGGTGGGGAAAAATATAATGACTCTCCACCAATCTTCCAAGCCCCCCCCCCCCAGGATATCGAATGGTCTACCCCTTAATTGAAGATCTTTGAACGTTCGAAAATGTGTTCTCCTCATCCCACTACCAAACTAACACCAAATTCGTTAACAGACACACATGGCCACACCAACACCACAGCACATTGAGTACAATATACTCAAGTCTATGCTTAGTCTATTAACAGATGGCTTGAAGAACTTTTTATTGTTTTTATGACGGGGATGGCATCCTACTATATACTATGGTTAAAGTGACACAAGCTGAGTTTATAAGCTTTTTACTCGATTGTTTTCTGACATTGTTAGAACATTCCAGTATGTTAAAGTCCGTGCATGTTTTCTATAAAATTATGATTGTTTTCTGACATTGTTAGAACATCCATTTCCAGTATGTTAAAGTCCGTGCATGTTTTCTATAAAATAATGATTGTTTTCTGACATTGTTTGAACATTCCAGTATGTTAATGTCCGTGCATGTTTTCTATAAAATAATGATTGTCTTCTGACATTGTTAGAACATTCCAGTATGTTAAAGTCCGTGCATGTTTTCTATAAAATTATGATTGTTTTCTGACATTGTTAGAACATCCATTTCCAGTATGTTAAAGTCCGTGCATGTTTTCTATAAAATAATGATTGTTTTCTGACATTGTTAGAACATTCCAGTATGTTAATGTCCGTGCATGTTTTCTATAAAATAATGATTGTCTTCTGACATTGTTAGAACATTCCAGTATGTTAATGTCCGTGCATGTTTTCTATAAAATTATGATTGTCTTCTGACATTGTTAGAACATTCCAGTATGTTAAAGTCCGTGCATGTTTTCTATAAAATAATGATTGTTTTCTGACATTGTTAGAACATTCCAGTATGTTAATGTCCGTGCATGTTTTCTATAAAATAATGATTTGTCTTCTGACATTGTTAGAACATTCCAGTATGTTAATGTCCGTGCATGTTTTCTATAAAATAATGATTGTTTTCTGACATTGTTAGAACATTCTAGTATGTTAATGTCCGTGCATGTTTTCTATAAAATTATGATTTGTCTTCTGACATTGTTAGAACATTCCAGTATGTTAATGTCCGTGCATGTTTTCTGTAACATTACGATTGTTTTCCGCCATTGTAAGAATAGTTGATTGAATAGAAGGGATTACCTGAACATTTTTATACGTATGATAAATTACGTCATCAGATCATTTATCTTAATACCAGGTTTGAGTTCAGTCAATTGGTGGTTAAGTATGCTTCAGTAGGTACAATAATGTGAGTACCTATTAACTATGCATTAAAAAAACTACACATAAATATGTATAAACTCAGATTGTGTCCCTTTAAGTATAAATGTTATATGGAGAAGATTTCCCGGCGCTTTTAAAAAATTTTCCACCACTGATATAACGAAATTCTCATTAGTCATTTCTATATATTTTAATCACAAATTCACTAATAATGTTGCGATAGTTCATTTTGAACTTTGACTCTAAATAATATTGTCCTACATACCAGAATGTTATAAGTTGGATTTACAACAGTGTTAATACGACAGACCACTTTGACTTGAAGAAGATCCAAAGAGATTTAAAGAAGTTAATATGTTTATCTTGATCATAAAATGATAAAATTAAATCAAATCTACGTATTCCAACTTTTTAAAATAGAAATATCATACTTGATTTATCATTTATATAATTAACAATGAAGGATTTGACGTCTATATCCTGACACCCTTCATAGCCACCTAGTCAAATGTGTAACCCAATGCCCGACCCCATCAAGTGACTACTAGTGATTTACAGGTGTGTAACCCAATGCCCGACCCCATCGTGTGACTACCAGTGATTTACCTAAACGTGTAACCCAATGCCCGACCCCATCGTGTGACTACCAGTGACTTACCTAAACGTGTAACCCAATGCCCGACCCCATCGTGTGACTACCAGTGATTTATTTGAATGTGTAATCTAATCCTCGACCCCATTGTCCGAATACCAGTGATTTACCTAAACGTGTAACCCAATGCCCGACCCCATCGTGTGACTACCAGTGATTTACCTAAACGTGTAACCCAATGCCCGACCCCATCGTGTGACTACCAGTGATTTACCTAAACGTGTAACCCAATGCCCGACCCCATCGTGTGACTACCAGTGATTTACCTAAACGTGTAACCCAATGCCCGACCCCATCGTGTGACTACCAGTGATTTACCTAAACGTGTAACCCAATGCCCGACCCCATCGTGTGACTACCAGTGAATTACCTAAACGTGTAACCCAATGCCCGACCCCATCGTGTGACTACCAGTGATTTATTTGAATGTGTAATCTAATCCTCGACCCCATTGTCCGAATACCAGTGATTTACCTAAACGTGTAACCCAATGCCCGACCCCATCGTGTGACTACCAGTGATTTACCTAAACGTGTAACCCAATGCCCGACCCCATCGTGTGACTACCAGTGATTTACCTAAACGTGTAACCCAATGCCCGACCCCATCGTGTGACTACCAGTGATTTACCTAAACGTGTAACCCAATGCCCGACCCCATCGTGTGACTACCAGTGATTTACCTAAACGTGTAACCCAATGCCCGACCCCATCGTGTGACTACCAGTGACTTACCTAAACGTGTAACCCAATACCCGACCCCATCGTGTGACTACCAGTGATTTACCTAAACGTGTAACCCAATCCCCGACCCCATCGTGTGACTACCAGTGACTTACCTAAACGTGTAACCCAATACCCGACCCCATCGTGTGACTACCAGTGACTTACCTAAACGTGTAACCCAAACCCCGAACCCATCGTGTGACTACCAGTGACTTACCTAAACGTGTAACCCAATCCCCGACCCCATCGTGTGACTACCAGTGACTTACCTAAACGTGTAACCCAATACCCGACCCCATCGTGTGACTACCAGTGACTTACCTAAACGTGTAACCCAATACCCGACCCAATCGTGTGACTACCAGTGACTTACCTAAACGTGTAACCCAATACCCGACCCCATCGTGTGACTACCAGTGACTTACCTAAACGTGTAACCCAATGCCCGACCCCATCGTGTGACTACCAGTGATTTATTTGAATGTGTAATCTAATCCTCGACCCCATTGTCCGAATACCAGTGACTTACCTAAACGTGTAACCCAATACCCGACCCAATCGTGTGACTACCAGTGACTTACCTAAACGTGTAACCCAATCCCCGACCCCATCGTGTGACTACCAGTGATTTACCTAAACGTGTAACCCAACCCCCGACCCCATCGTGTGACTACCAGTGACTTACCTAAACGTGTAACCCAATGCCCGACCCCATCGTGTGACTACCAGTGACTTACCTAAACGTGTAACCCAATCCCCGACCCCATCGTGTGACTACCAGTGATTTACCTAAACGTGTAACCCAATGCCCGACCCCATCGTGTGACTACCAGTGATTTACACGTGTGTAACCCAAACCCCGACCCAATCGTGTGACTACCAGTGACTTACCTAAACGTGTAACCCAATACCCGACCCCATCGTGTGACTACCAGTGACTTACCTAAACGTGTAACCCAATCCCCGACCCCATCGTGTGACTACCAGTGATTTACCTAAACGTGTAACCCAATACCCGACCCCATCGTGTGACCACCAGTGATTTACACGTGTGTAACCCAAACCCCGACCCAATCGTGTGACTACCAGTGACTTACCTAAACGTGTAACCCAATACCCGACCCCATCGTGTGACTACCAGTGACTTACCTAAACGTGTAACCCAATCCCCGACCCCATCGTGTGACTACCAGTGATTTACCTAAACGTGTAACCCAATACCCGACCCCATCGTGTGACCACCAGTGATTTACACGTGTGTAACCCAAACCCCGACCCAATCGTGTGACTACCAGTGACTTACCTAAACGTGTAACCCAATGCCCGACCCCATCGTGTGACTACCAGTGACTTACCTAAACGTGTAACCCAATGCCCGACCCCATCGTGTGACTACCAGTGATTTATTTGAATGTGTAATCTAATCCTCGACCCCATTGTCCGAATACCAGTGACTTACCTAAACGTGTAACCCAATACCCGACCCCATCGTGTGACTACCAGTGATTTACCTAAACGTGTAACCCAATGCCCGACCCCATCGTGTGACTACCAGTGACTTACCTAAACGTGTAACCCAATACCCGACCCCATCGTGTGACTACCAGTGACTTACCTAAACGTGTAACCCAATGCCCGACCCCATCGTGTGACTACCAGTGATTTACACATGTGTAACCCAAACCCCGACCCCATCGTGTGACTACCAGTGACTTACCTAAACGTGTAACCCAATGCCCGACCCCATCGTGTGACTACCAGTGACTTACCTAAACGTGTAACCCAATACCCGACACCATCGTGTGACTACCAGTGACTTACCTAAACGTGTAACCCAATCCCCGACCCCATCGTGTGACTACCAGTGACTTACCTAAACGTGTAACCCAATACCCGACCCCATCGTGTGACTACCAGTGACTTACCTAAACGTGTAACCCAATGCCCGACCCCATCGTGTGACTACCAGTGACTTACCTAAACGTGTAACCCAATACCCGACCCCATCGTGTGACTACCAGTGACTTACCTAAACGTGTAACCCAATCCCCGACCCCATCGTGTGACTACCAGTGACTTACCTAAACGTGTAACCCAATCCCCGACCCCATCGTGTGACTACCAGTG
This sequence comes from Glandiceps talaboti, assembly GCF_964340395.1. Classification (NCBI taxonomy): domain Eukaryota; kingdom Metazoa; phylum Hemichordata; class Enteropneusta; family Spengelidae; genus Glandiceps; species Glandiceps talaboti. The sequence goes on along the minus strand of NC_135555.1, from coordinate 24,996,132 downwards.
ATTTACCTAAACGTGTAACCCAATACCCGACCCCATCGTGTGACCACCAGTGATTTACACGTGTGTAACCCAAACCCCGACCCAATCGTGTGACTACCATGCAGTGACTTACCTAAACGTGTAACCCAATACCCGACCCCATCGTGTGACTACCAGTGACTTACCTAAACGTGTAACCCAATCCCCGACCCCATCGTGTGACTACCAGTGATTTACCTAAACGTGTAACCCAATACCCGACCCCATCGTGTGACCACCAGTGATTTACACGTGTGTAACCCAAACCCCGACCCAATCGTGTGACTACCAGTGACTTACCTAAACGTGTAACCCAATGCCCGACCCCATCGTGTGACTACCAGTGACTTACCTAAACGTGTAACCCAATGCCCGACCCCATCGTGTGACTACCAGTGATTTATTTGAATGTGTAATCTAATCCTCGACCCCATTGTCCGAATACCAGTGACTTACCTAAACGTGTAACCCAATACCCGACCCCATCGTGTGACTACCAGTGATTTACCTAAACGTGTAACCCAATGCCCGACCCCATCGTGTGACTACCAGTGACTTACCTAAACGTGTAACCCAATACCCGACCCCATCGTGTGACTACCAGTGACTTACCTAAACGTGTAACCCAATGCCCGACCCCATCGTGTGACTACCAGTGATTTACACATGTGTAACCCAAACCCCGACCCCATCGTGTGACTACCAGTGACTTACCTAAACGTGTAACCCAATGCCCGACCCCATCGTGTGACTACCAGTGACTTACCTAAACGTGTAACCCAATACCCGACACCATCGTGTGACTACCAGTGACTTACCTAAACGTGTAACCCAATCCCCGACCCCATCGTGTGACTACCAGTGACTTACCTAAACGTGTAACCCAATACCCGACCCCATCGTGTGACTACCAGTGACTTACCTAAACGTGTAACCCAATGCCCGACCCCATCGTGTGACTACCAGTGACTTACCTAAACGTGTAACCCAATACCCGACCCCATCGTGTGACTACCAGTGACTTACCTAAACGTGTAACCCAATCCCCGACCCCATCGTGTGACTACCAGTGACTTACCTAAACGTGTAACCCAATCCCCGACCCCATCGTGTGACTACCAGTGACTTACCTAAACGTGTAACCCAATGCCCGACCCCATCGTGTGACTACCAGTGACTTACCTAAACGTGTAACCCAATCCCCGACCCCATCGTGTGACTACCAGTGACTTACCTAAACGTGTAACCCAATCCCCGACCCCATCGTGTGACTACCAGTGATTTACCTAAACGTGTAACCCAATACCCGACCCCATCGGACTACCAGTGATTTACCTTAACGTGTAACCCAAACCCCCGACCCCAACGTGTGACTATCAGTGATTTACCTAAACGTGTAACCCAATGCCCGACCCCATCGTGTGACTACCAGTGATTTACCTAAACGTGTAACCCAATGCCCGACCCCATCGTGTGACTACCAGTGATTTACCTAAACGTGTAACCCAATGCCCGACCCCATCGTGTGACTACCAGTGATTTACCTAAACGTGTAACCCAATGCCCGACCCCATCGTGTGACTACCAGTGATTTACCTAAACGTGTAACCCAATGCCCGACCCCATCGTGTGACTACCAGTGACTTACCTAAACGTGTAACCCAATACCCGACCCCATCGTGTGACTACCAGTGATTTACCTAAACGTGTAACCCAATCCCCGACCCCATCGTGTGACTACCAGTGACTTACCTAAACGTGTAACCCAATACCCGACCCCATCGTGTGACTACCAGTGACTTACCTAAACGTGTAACCCAATGCCCGACCCCATCGTGTGACTACCAGTGATTTACCTAAACGTGTAACCCAATACCCGACCCCATCGTGTGACTACCAGTGACTTACCTAAACCTGTAACCCAATGCCCGACCCCATCATGTGACTACCAGTGACTTACCTAAACGTGTAACCCAATGCCCGACCCCATCGTGTGACTACCAGTGACTTACCTAAACGTGTAACCCAATGCCCGACCCCATCGTGTGACTACCAGTGACTTACCTAAACGTGTAACCCAATGCCCGACCCCATCGTGTGACTACCAGTGATTTACACGTGTGTAACCCAAACCCCGACCCCATCGTGTGACTACCAGTGACTTACCTAAACGTGTAACCCAATACCCGACCCCATCATGTGACTACCAGTGACTTACCTAAACGTGTAACCCAATACCCGACCCAATCGTGTGACTACCAGTGACTTACCTAAACGTGTAACCCAATACCCGACCCCATCGTGTGACTACCAGTGACTTACCTAAACGTGTAACCCAATGCCCGACCCCATTGTGTGACTACCAGTGATTTATTTGAATGTGTAATCTAATCCTCGACCCCATTGTCCGAATACCAGTGACTTACCTAAACGTGTAACCCAATACCCGACCCAATCGTGTGACTACCAGTGACTTACCTAAACGTGTAACCCAATCCCCGACCCCATCGTGTGACTACCAGTGATTTACCTAAACGTGTAACCCAACCCCCGACCCCATCGTGTGACTACCAGTGACTTACCTAAACGTGTAACCCAATGCCCGACCCCATCGTGTGACTACCAGTGATTTACCTAAACGTGTAACCCAATGCCCGACCCCATCGTGTGACTACCAGTGATTTACCTAAACGTGTAACCCAACCCCCGACCCCATCGTGTGACTACCAGTGACTTACCTAAACGTGTAACCCAATGCCCGACCCCATCGTGTGACTACCAGTGACTTACCTAAACGTGTAACCCAATCCCCGACCCCATCGTGTGACTACCAGTGATTTACCTAAACGTGTAACCCAATGCCCGACCCCATCGTGTGACTACCAGTGATTTACACGTGTGTAACCCAAACCCCGACCCAATCGTGTGACTACCAGTGACTTACCTAAACGTGTAACCCAATACCCGACCCCATCGTGTGACTACCAGTGACTTACCTAAACGTGTAACCCAATCCCCGACCCCATCGTGTGACTACCAGTGATTTACCTAAACGTGTAACCCAATACCCGACCCCATCGTGTGACCACCAGTGATTTACACGTGTGTAACCCAAACCCCGACCCAATCGTGTGACTACCAGTGACTTACCTAAACGTGTAACCCAATGCCCGACCCCATCGTGTGACTACCAGTGACTTACCTAAACGTGTAACCCAATGCCCGACCCCATCGTGTGACTACCAGTGATTTATTTGAATGTGTAATCTAATCCTCGACCCCATTGTCCGAATACCAGTGACTTACCTAAACGTGTAACCCAATACCCGACCCCATCGTGTGACTACCAGTGACCAGTGATTTACCTAAACGTGTAACCCAATGCCCGACCCCATCGTGTGACTACCAGTGACTTACCTAAACGTGTAACCCAATACCCGACCCCATCGTGTGACTACCAGTGACTTACCTAAACGTGTAACCCAATGCCCGACCCCATCGTGTGACTACCAGTGATTTACACGTGTGTAACCCAAACCCCGACCCCATCGTGTGACTACCAGTGACTTACCTAAACGTGTAACCCAATGCCCGACCCCATCGTGTGACTACCAGTGACTTACCTAAACGTGTAACCCAATACCCGACCCCATCGTGTGACTACCAGTGACTTACCTAAACGTGTAACCCAATCCCCGACCCCATCGTGTGACTACCAGTGACTTACCTAAACGTGTAACCCAATCCCCGACCCCATCGTGTGACTACCAGTGACTTACCTAAACGTGTAACCCAATGCCCGACCCCATCGTGTGACTACCAGTGACTTACCTAAACGTGTAACCCAATACCCGACCCCATCGTGTGACTACCAGTGACTTACCTAAACGTGTAACCCAATCCCCGACCCCATCGTGTGACTACCAGTGACTTACCTAAACGTGTAACCCAATCCCCGACCCCATCGTGTGACTACCAGTGACTTACCTAAACGTGTAACCCAATGCCCGACCCCATCGTGTGACTACCAGTGACTTACCTAAACGTGTAACCCAATCCCCGACCCCATCGTGTGACTACCAGTGACTTACCTAAACGTGTAACCCAATCCCCGACCCCATCGTGTGACTACCAGTGACTTACCTAAACGTGTAACCCAATACCCGACCCCATCGGACTACCAGTGATTTACCTTAACGTGTAACCCAAACCCCCGACCCCAACGTGTGACTATCAGTGACTTACCTAAACGTGTTACCCAATGCCCGACTCCATCGTGTGACTACCAGTGATTTACCTGAACGTGTAACCCAAACCCCGACCCCATCGTGTGACTACCAATGATTTACCTAAACGTGTAACCCAATACCCGATCCCATCGTCCGACTACCAGTGATTTACCTGAATGTGAAGCTTCAAAGTTGACATCCCTTGGTTTGGTGATTGAATCAATGCCTGTGTCTTCTTTAGTTACTATGATAATTGTCGGCACTGTGGTAGGCTGATAGTCTCTTTCTGTCGGTTCAAGCGTCGTCCTCGTTTGAGCTTTATCTAGACAACCATAGAAAATTCTTTATGTTGTAGCACTTAATTTTAATTCTACAAAACTTGGACTACTATCCACTCGTGGGACAATTCCCAAATGTCAAATTTAATTTTACAATATCTGAAAAATAATCTGACCTCATTATATTATTCTAAAGCGCTTCTCTACATTATGAACAAAGTTATGTCAATGTAAAAACGAACCGTCGGGTCACCAATTCATAGTTTGTTTCATTCCCCTGTTTACCAGTCGTTAATTCTTTGTGGCACATTCAATCAATATTTCTTTTGACCAATTATTTAGGTGGTAGATATTTTTCAACGCACCTTTCTCACACTGCAGGCACCCATTTTCCATTCGTATACGTGGATCCTTACTGTCAGAACAAGCAACACAAGAATGACATTCTTTCAGTCGGGGTTCAAAGAAATATCCTTTCTCACATTCATATTTCGATACGTGAACTGGAGGAGTTGCCACTGCAGGATTCAAATTGGCTGTAGTCAAATTCATTATGCTTTTAAAATACTACTATGTAAACACTATATCAAAACACATTATGTGAACTCTCGGATAACGGTTGTTGGTAACTGAAGTGACATGTGCCATATAATGTGTTTTTTATGGGGGTTGTTGGTAACTCAATAGACATAGACCATGTCTGGACGTTTGTCTTTTATTTATGTTCATGTGAAGAACTATATAAAGGCAATTATAATACTAAGTGAGTTTTATGTTAATATTTAATTTTCAGATAAAACAATAGTTCAAGTTGGTCCACATCCGTTCAGTTAATGGCTATACACTTTAATATTTGAAAGGATTTGCTTTTACCTTAAGCTTATTCGCCCAATTCAATTTCAACCCATGCACATCGTCTGAACACCCCCCCCCCCCCCTCTAGTTTGTAAATGAATGGCATATTAAAGGCACAGGTCAGTGTGGGGGTAGCAGTGGCCAGCTCTGGTAGGGGTATGCGAACATCACTGCCAAACCCAGACCCCATTTTAGACCTATTTTGACCAAAAACAAACACCTATTTCAGACTATTACAGGTTTTTACAAAACCAAATTTTAGACCTAAATACATTTTAGTAGTTCCATATTAAAGAAATGGTAGATCGCAAATGTAGTTTTCACACTTGTATTTTTCACTCCAGGAGGCAACATTTTGGGACAATTAATGGCATAGTTGTGAGTTGGTAGACAATGGACCACATTTTAGACCAAGGAAAAATCGAAAATATTGTAGTGTGAACCACATTTTAGACTCTTCTGTTAGAAAAACCAACAAACCCTATTTCAGACCAAAGGGCTAGAAAACACACTCCAAAGTATGGCACATATACCTATAGTCAAATAACGGGAATACCCCCCCCCCCTTTCCTGGCACTTCCCCTCACTGTTGATGCTGTTATTTGCACTTGTGAAGTATGATTTGCTAGTTAGTTTCATTTGCTAATTAGTGCCATTTGCTAGTTAGTATGATTGGCTAGTTAGTATGATTTGCTATAGTTAGTGTCATTTGCTAATTAGTATCATTGCTAGTATGATTTGCTAGTTAGTATCATTTGCTAGTTAATATCATATGCTAGTTAGTATGATTTGCTAGTAAGTATGATTTGCTATTTAGTGTAATTTGTTAGTTAGTATCATTGCTAGTTAGTATTTTATAAAAGTAATACGGTATTGCCATTCTAGCAAGCCAAACTATAATTTTACCCCGATGGCGTTGTCGTAACGAAGGTAGTGTAGTGGTTTACAATAGTTACAGTGGTGCTACTTGAAAACACAAATCACGTTAAACAAACAATACGTCACAGCAATGATACAAGTATAGTATATTGTATCATACATTGTTTATATATGACACACGTCACACGTTGCTACAACAAACGGCACCGCGTCACACGTTGCTACAACAAACCACACATTTCGTACAGGACCAAGTATTATCTGTGTGTATTGTGGACCTAAAGGGAAATAGATGTGGCCATGCAATAATGCCACACGTTGATTGTATTTGTTGGACTACTAGGATTGTCTGACAACCTGTGTTTAATAGCTGTGGATCTTTATTTACTGGACTTTGACATAAATTGTCTTGTTATAACTACTAACAATCGTACATACTCAATATGGCGGACACAAACACAATGAACAAAGGTAACAGCGCCTGTGTACGTAATGTGATATCATGGTAAACTGTAACTTCGATTCTCTATTAATAATGTTTTATTACTCGTAAAATGACCTCTCTAAAGTCACAACCTTGACTCAAGTTATACCTTGGACTACGCTAACGTCAAAATTCTAAGGGAAAAGGGGAAAGAACGCCAAATTTGCAGTAAACTCCAGTACATGTGTTGGCGAGGAGCCTGAGTAGCAGCCATGCTGTAGGCACTTGATTAGCGGTTGTAGGGTAGCAGTATGTACTAAACGTTTCATCAGAAAATTTGGTTCGGTTACATTCGAATGATCGTAAGTGAAATAATTTATTTTGTAACTTTAGAAATAATTTTCGATTATTAAATCTACAGTTTATATACAAGTTCTTTTGTTGTTGTTTTTGTTTGTCCGTACGGATAGCTTTGCATACATGTAATATTTTATTCATTGAAAACACTGTATTAAGTTCAAAATACCATTCCTCAATACAATTTACCATTTGTTTAAAACATAGCATTCACATCCAAACTTTCTCCTAACACCATACTTTTCAGTCATTAAGTGTGGTGTGGGAAAACAATTATTTATTAAAATGGAGAGTAATTTGAATTCGATAATCAACAAGTTATCTTGTTTACAAGAACTAATCGATGTTGTTTAATCAAAACACTTGACAATAGTTGTTAGCTACTAAAGATAAATGTAATTAATACAGGATTTTAGTAGATAAATCAACACATTATTAGATCACGCTGTTGTTAGCTCCTGGATCTTAGCTTTCTGGATCGTAACACAAGTAACAAAAATAGACATTGTTAAAGTAATGACATATCTGTGTACAACTAGTCTGGAATCCATGTGGATGGATGGAGGGGGGGGGGCCTTTAAACTCACGATCGTTATTTAGAGTGGAAATCAAATTATAAACTCCCCAATCGCCCGGATTCTAGTCTTAGCGCTATTCCACAACATAGTTCAGATTACATCAAATACTTACAACATGTAGCACAACCAGCTTGTTTCTCTGTAAAACCTGGTTTCTTACAGAGTCTACATGGAGCACAATCCCCAAAGTCGTTGAGGTATTTTCCTAAAGGACACACAGATCGTCTGGTAGACACTGGCACTGCCACCATCGCCGTATCACAGAAAATTGTCAAAACTAATATTAATGTCTTTGGAATGTTGAACATAGTGCGAAGGAGATTGTACTGATTTCTTTAGAACGTCTAAATATTTCGGGGCCGGTGTTTACTTTCGGATACTAATCTAAAAACAGTGACATAATAAAATGTATCTAAACCATGTCAATGGTTGAATCTCTGTCAATCCAGTCGTATTGTTCGTAATGTTTGTGGTATCATCATGGTGTTGTTACACTTTTATATTTGTTTGTAAAATACGTAATTATAAAAAGTGGTCTGTGGTGGTAGTTACGTCAGTCTGTGTCCTATAGTGGCAGGTTAAGAATGAAAAACAACCTGGTCCACTATTGTTCGCTATTGTTCGCTATTGTGCTACCTCAGTGGTGACCTACTTCTGACATCACGAGATGTCAATATCGCGACCAATGTATTGACAAATCTGACAAATCAAAGTAACTTCGAATCAGTGGACTTGAATAACTCCAAACATTTCCATGTGAAAGCTTCTTAGGCTCCTTTTGACATCATTACAGACATTTGGATGTTCACTTGTCAAGCTAAGCTTATTTTGGCTGCATTCACAGAGGTGGGGGTTGTCACGACGCCTTATTTTTCAAATACACCCGTACATTCAAAATATTTCCAAATACTTCTCTACTGTATTCTGCATATTTTCAAGTACCACCTCCCCGCACCCCCTCCTCCTCGTCCCCTTCGCCTTCAAGTTTAAAACCTTTAACGCCAATGTCATATGTATCAGTTCATATATCCAGTAAAACAACATTATTGTCTTGTTTTTTAAATATCGTACTGGGCTGTGTTGGCAGGTGGTCACTTGTGATGACCTCAATCAAGTGCTTAACCTCAAGATAAGAAATTGTGGTCTGTGGTGGTAGGTCCGGATTACACAATAGATGAATAGTTAAAGGGTCTGGATTTCAAGTTGTGTTCCAAACCCCTTAACGACACTTAAATAGAAATTCTTAAACAACAAATTTTGACAAAATAATGTTGAAATGTCAATTAATCGACTTCTTGCATTCAACTCTATGGCGATCTGGTCGGTTGACAGAGATGTCCAATTTTTATCTTTCACAATATTATTCACACAACTTATTATTTGCCAACCCTTCTAATCTTAGTCTCAAATGTAATTTTTGAATCACAATCTAAAATTTGTGACATTTAAAACTGATAGCACTAGTTACCATTATCATAGAACTGATGAAAGTGGTTAAAAAAAAACATTCTTCAACAGAAATTATTGAAACCAGCCAAGTCGTTCTACCCTAAGCTTGTTGTCCACATCATCGAATGCTATACTTTATAATATAGATAGCGTATTCACAAAAGAATAGTATTAATGGTAAATAAGTTTTTTGTCTGTGTACGTTATGATCTATAAAACTAAACTTTTCGATGGGTTTTAGGCTATGCATCGTACGAAATCGAATCAAGACGATCGCTTAATGTAACTAAGATGCCTTATTTCCACAGGCAATCAAACTTGCATGTACACCTTAGAACGGTTTGCATTTTTACAATTTTGCTTTTAAGGATGAGCACAGTGTTCAAATTTACAATGAATGTCTACAAATTAATTGGAATCACACGTCAGCCATGTTTTCAAGTAGTTTCTCATTGAATTTTTGGTCATCGGTAAATAACTGGTACTGATATGGTGCTATATCATGTACCGATGAACAAGATACAGTTGGAAGGTGTGATATACCAAATAGCAAAGCAAGTATATTCCTTTTTATTCAAAATATTTTCAATAAATAACACTCTGTAGAAATATATGTTTATTCTGTAACTTCTCTACTTTCTACTAATAAGTCTGGTATTTTTCAACACCGTACCTTTAGGATAGATTGACTCTTTAGCTGTCAAACCTTAACCTCCGTTTTTGATAAAGAGTTATTGCTCGAAACGTCAGCGAACTTTACATCTTGGAGGACTAAGTCTGTTTTATCTACATTTTCTACAGTCCTAACAGCATTTATTTATTATATACTTGCATTTTTACATTTCATTTATCGTTTGACATGGTACAAACTAAAATGCGAACGTTAAATATGATAAACAAAATATTACAATAATAATAAATTAAAATGGATAGATTAAAAGTGACCTCTTGTAAGCTCAGCGCAAAGTGATTTATTAAAACGTACAGATATTGTTAGAATTTCTTGAACAAGATGGATGCGGCAATATCTAGATAGAGTACATATCGTGTTATTTTCCGATTACGCTCAATTTTTGAATAGGTGGAGTAGGTAGATTTTTTTTCTTTCAAGTGTGAGTGTCTAGTCACAGGTAGGTATGTTTTCCGTTGTTTTCTATATGGACTCTTTCCATCAGATGTACAGCAATTGCAGATTTCTTTTCCTCGAATACGTAAATGAAAACTAGCAGGGGTCGGGTACCAAAACCAAACAATTTTTTAGGCCGTTATTGTTACATAATGTAATTCCAGTTCATCGTGGTGCCACTTTCGAATGTTGTGAACAGACACAATTGTTATCAAATTCTTCCAATGTGCTAGGTGTATTTAGAGCGGAAGTAAATACGAACATTAGCTAAACAGTCGTCACTTTATCACACAATTGAGCACATTGCAAATCATTATGTATATGGCAGTCGTCAGGCGCATCTCCTGGAGGGTGGCCATCTTGAATTGGTGAATGTATGATGTCGATTCTTCCATGTATATGCGTGTCTTCCTTACCATGTACTGGATCAACAGCATTAACTGTCAAATTGGAGGAAATAACAATTTTTATTTACAAACTGCTGCAACTCGAACACACCTCATTTCATTGCTGGACAGATTTGACCACGGTCAACTTTACCTGTTAGTCCATGAAGAGTCTCCCGGTGTATCATAGCAACACACCCAATCTAATAGATTAATATGTTTGATTGGTAAGTGAGTCTGGAAGGTTGTGTTGATACACAACTTTGACCTTAATTCAAATGTACACGTGACCAACTGACTCGTCTATATACCCTATGTGGTGCTCTATGCGTCCGTCGGTTGGTCAGTCAAATGTAGAGACAGGGACAGACAGACAGGGACAGACAGACAGACAGAGGGACAGACAGACAGACAGACAGACAGACAGACAGACAGACAGACAGACAGACAGACAGACAGACAGACAGACAGACAGATACATAGATAAAATGAGTAGGCGTTTGTGAGTCTATGTGCTTTGAGTAATTAATAAAAATATTATTGTGTACCTTTATTATATATTGGTTTTGGCGTAGGCGTTTGTGAGTCTATGTGCTGTGAGTAATTAATAAAAATATTATTGTGTACCTTTATTATATATTGGTTTATCTGGTCGTGTATAACCTGTATTTGTATGCTGTTTCGTACATTTGGTAATGGCAACGATTAATAGAGTTACAAGGACAAAGATGAGAAGAACTTCACCAGTAAGTACTAGACTTAATGTAACGGACGCTCCTATAATACCATCTGCAAAAGATATAATATTCATCTTATACCATAAGGGATAATATTATAGTTTTCTAGGCATACACACATTGTTGGAATGCAATACATAATGTACCACTTAATTGAAAAATTAATGAAATTTGAAGGTTGTATAGTTAACATATTGCCTAATTATTAAAAAATAATTGATTATACAATTGAACCATATAGCTAGCTTATAAGTTACAACATCAAGCTCCAAAGGACACGTATACTTCTTTACCATCAATACATGCACTAAATTATCTGAAATTTAAACCTCGTATTCAAAAGATATTACCTCATTAATTATCAAAATGATTATTGATACAAATGTCACAATTGAAAATACCGCCAATGGTGTTGTAGCACAACTGTACAGTTTTTAAAAATGTTTATCCATATGCTGATCCATGTTAGGTATAAGTGTTCATTGCTGAATGACTATCCAGTTGCCTATCCAACCATACTTGTTATCACTGCGATATACGCGATCATTTGGTTGTTGCTATGGGCGTGGTCTTGTTGCTAGGCACATTTGCATACATTTTTAAATGTTTATTCATTTGTCTATTAATCCTCTTATCTTCGCAATATACGTGATTATTTGGCTGTTGCTATGGGCGTGGTCTTGTTGCTATAACACTTTTAGAAACATCTCACCAAGATTCAGTCTCATTGACAAAGTACTGAGATTTTTGACCTAATTTTACACCTAATTTGCATATTACTGATGAGATCATTATATGCTTAATACTTCTTCATCATACATACATACATACATACATACATACATACATACATACATACATACATACATACATACATACATACCTGGATGGGATGCCTGTAAATTCACATTATCATGTCCCTTGACCAATTTGTCGTTCGCGCTGCCTTCATGCTTAGTTGCACTTTGTTGATTATCAGATTTGGGCTCATTGGAAACTGTGGTAGTCTGAATTCCCATCGTTGGTTGTAGTGTTGGTATCGACGTACCTTTAGAACAACAATTATAAGAATAATTCAAACACATACATTATATTCATGTTCGTTATAAGTCAATAAGCTGGATAACGAATTCACTCTGAATATTAGGTAACTTAGTTTAAAGAACTCGACACCCTCTCTATATAATACAATGATGGGTTATGGTTTATGTATAATTTGAGATGAGTAGGTAACGAGTATTATTTGCATTTGAAATGAACATTGTCAGATTTTTAAAGGACACTCAGTGTTAATTTCGACTTAAAATGTCTAAAGTTACACAATTTATTTAGGGGGACGAGAGTAATCATATGATCATTGTATTTTCATCATACTGATTGAGGAAAACACTCCTTCATTTCAAAACTTCCCTTATAAGTCAATCTCAAACCCCTATTGAACCTTGTTAAATCAATTTCACTTTATTGTTCACTCCACGTTGCCCCTGATAACTGACCAAAGTGGCCTGGTTTGAGTTTAAATGCGAGTGTAGATGTTAAAATAAGAGATAGGAATGTAATTATATGAATATCATCAAATCATCGTCACAAAAGGAGCTGTGGTATAAGTATAAGATATACAACTATGTTCGGCAACAAAAGGAGCTGTGGTATTAGTATAAGATATACAACTATGTTTCGTTACTAAAGGAGTTGTGGTATTAGTATAAGATATACAACTATGTTTGGACACGCCTCGTTTCATATAACTTACACAAATATCGTCAGTTTATTACAAATATCGGCAATTTATAGCAATTGTCGTCAAGTTTAATACAAATGTCGACGGTTTATGACAAATGTCAGTTTATTACAAATGTCGGTTGTACAACTCACCTTGTGTGCACTGTTTGCAGCCATTAGACTTCCGTATAATCGGACTTTTGATAGCAACACATGCTACACATGAATGGCATTCCTTGACATGGGGATGAAAGAATTGACCCTCCGGACATTTACCTATTGACCAAATGGATGGACAAATCTGTGAGTTCATATTTCAATAATAATTTATTCGAACACGTAATGATTCCAAAGAAACTTAAAGTATGTCATATACATAAAAAAATTAAGAATTAAAGATAAAAAAGAAAAAAGTTAATGAAATAGTAATAAAATAAAAAAATAGCAATAGCAATAATTTATTATAAAATTGGCACATACTTAAATGAATTACAAGAGGCTAGTAGACGTTGCTGTCTGAATGTATTTAAAACTTGATGTATATAGCATGTAATATTACACCCTAAGTGTATATATATACACTTATGTATATATATATATACATACATACATACATATATATATATATATTGATCTTGTCATTACACCTATTAATCAACGGAACGGAAATGATATCTAAGAGACACAACTGACGATAACCATGTTTGATAGAACTAATTTTAATTTGTTGATACAGAATGCAGGAATTATAGTACTACGTACATCGCCCTAGCCCAGCATTTTATAAAGTAGTATTTTATTATGTATAAAGTATTAACCCCTAATCAACTATCGTCGTTCTTTATATCATTAATCGTAAAAACATTCGAATCTTCAAAGTACGTACGTCTACATACGTGGGTACTTCGAGAGTTCGTTATACAGATTTCCATGTTTAGTTTGACCCTTACAAATTGCCCGGTAAACCACCGTACTATCGTTCAGTTGACCTGGACTTCGAGTCAATGTAGTGACAATATGGTACCATGACAACATTGAACAATTCAAAATAACAGAGGAACGCTGTCAATACATTATTGTGTCATCTAAGACAGTTTTATACTTGTGGTAACATACCTTAATGGGTCTTACATGGAAATAACAAGTCTATGCAGAGGATGGTTAAAATATGAACTCAACAGGTGGTCGATGTTGAACGGTATGAAGTTAACGTTTTGTCTCAGATTGGTAGACTATGTACATGTAAGATCACAGGCCGCCATTGATTTGTAAACATTAACTTAAAACATGGCTGGCGTGAACTAAGTTCTTAGACACAACAATCTATGTATGTAGTTGCCCCATATTAGGTTCAATATCCACTTACATGAGAAAAGCAAGGTAAAACAAATGACAGCATATTTATTTAGAATTGTGGACATACAACGTACTTACGGCATGTTTGGCATCCTGATTCTTTCGTCACAAAGCCAGGGTCGTTGCACAGATTACAAGTATGACAGTCTCCTAACGTATTCAGGAACTTGTTGGGTGGACAAGGTTGTTTCCGTGACTTTGTTTGGCGCTCTACTCGTTCATGTGTATATGAAATCGAAATACTACTCAACATAAACCAAAGAAATATAATATTTATACCAGTATTTCTCATTGGTAAACTTTTAGTTGTACTAATCTTCCTGTTTATGATGGATCTATTTTTTTTAGAGACAGTGTACAAGTTATGGAAGGCAGTAAAGAATTCCACTACCTGGCATGTTTAAGTTTATCACGACAGTGTCATAGATCTTTTTTTTGTACATGTACCTCGACTCTCGACATTACATGTCCACCACCATATATATAGTGTTCAGTGGTCCTCTCATAGCAATATATACACCTATAGCTAAATTTAACTTATGAGGTAATTGGAAAATACGCGCGACGGATTACGTGTGATGTTTCTGAAGAAACACTCAATCAATCGAGTCATTTATAGAGTGCCAGTATCCAATACTAAGTAAAGTTCAGTGGCGCTGTACAATTACATATAACGCTCATGTTATATACATTTTTGTATCTGTGTGTCGCTTTGTCCTAACCGATAACCTTTGACATGACCTGGTTTAGCAAACAGTCAACAATACATTTACCTCATCAAAGAACAATACTATTGTCACGTCACGCTGGTCCCTACTGTGAGGTCGTAGACTACTTTCAGACTAGACCTGCTCCCTGGTGTGAGGTCGAAGACTACTTTCAAACTTGTTTACGTCTAAAATGACTGGTCTGCCATGGCAGGTACAAAAATAACTATGACATTGCATCAGTTTTCTCCAAACTGTTTTTGTTTACAAACGCGAAGACAAAGTAGCATATATAGCAGTCACATGCAAAAACAAAACAAAAATACCAGGATATAAACTTTGAGATGATTCGATGAATTTTAAATGAACTGACATACATATTAAATGGTTACCAGTTAATTGAAATAGAAAATCTGCCTAATTTTTGTGTTTCGACGATTTTTGAAAAAGTTGACCAAATGTCCCTCAAGAGTGAAGCTTTTTGTCGTTTGTTTATAGTAACAAAAAACTTAAAAGAATTGTCGTATCCGACGACGGAGAAATGTGTGCTAATATATATACATATACTGAAATCACTCGATTCGGAGAATCAGGCAAACTATTATCATATTCAGATAAAACAATTATTATTGTTATTATTGATTTTATTTGCCTTTTCATAACACCTGAAAACAAAAAGGCCCAACAGTAAAATAATTTACGAAGAGAATATATTAATATGTGAGTAGAGAATACATTAGTGTGTGAGTAGAGAATATAGTAATGTGTGAGTATAGAATATAGTAATATGTGAGTAGAGAACATATTAATGTGTGAGTAGAGAATATATCAAAGTGTGATGAGTAGAGAATATATCAAAGTGTGATGAGTAGAGAATATACTAATGTGTGAGTAGAGAATACATTAATGTGTGAGTAGAGAATATATTAATGTGTGAGTAGAGAATATATCAAAGTGTGAGTAGAGAATATACTAATGTGTGAGTAGAGAATATACTAATGTGTGAGTAGAGAATATACTAATGTGTGAGTAGAGAATATATTAATGTGTGAGTAGAGAATATATCAAAGTGTGAGTAGAGAATATACTGTGTGAGTAGAGAATATACTAATGTTTGAGTAGAGAATATATCAAAGTGTGAGTAGAGAATATACTAATGTGTGAGTAGAGAATATACTAATGTGTGAGTAATGAAATAGCAATATAAAATGAGAAATAACATTTGATCAAAACTTCATAACATGTTCAAATTGTAATCATGTCACAGCTCTGAACAAATCTAAATCTAAATATTTTTCACAACGATATGTTTTTTTAAAAATACTATAAGTGAGTAATTTCGGTTATTATGAACATTGCTGACACCAGTTGTCTACAATTTGATTGTTTACTAATATGTCGTACATAAAGTCACTGTCAAAACCAAATATCTGTTATCATCATAAATCTCCATTTGGATACAATTTCTAAGCTGTACATGTGGTCCAATCTTTTGAATATAATTCCAGAATCTGCTGCAAGCATCATCATTGCAAACTGACTGGATCTTGTCAAGAAGCCTTTTCTATGCTTTTTTTTCAAGAACCTTTTCATTCATATGGGAGTGTCTAGTTCGGGTAGTTATGTTTTCCCGGTTTTTTTGCAAATGGTCTCTGTGTTATTGGTTTCTTCCTATCAGATGAACAGCCATTACAGATTGGAAGAATAGTTTTATAATGTCTTTTTAAGTTGATGTCAGTTTCCGCATCCACAATTTCTGGCGAGACTTCATTGTTCATTGTTACATAAAAAATTGAGATGGGAGAATAACACTGATATGATTTTACGTAAAGGTCAACAGCGCTTATTTTTCTTAAGAAATTGAATTTCTTCAAAGTTGACAAAAATTTGTTAATTCTCTTTTATAGATCATTCATTGAGATTATTTGAAGTTTTTCTATAATTTGCTGGTTTTGTAATCTAAATGTATAAAACAAAAACTGGCTTAGTAGAATTGTTAACATCTGTAGTAAAATCATTGGCATACAACAGACTAGCCTTGCCAAGTTGTACGAATAACAAGTTCTGAGCAAAGCATACTAAGACCATACTAAGCAATAACCAGCACCCTCTTCACCAAGAATTTGAAGATTCACCATCCCGTCGGCTATAGAGTTCCAAAGACAAAAACTAACAGAGCTAAATATACATTCATTCCGACAGAAATTTCTTTATTGAACCATGTGAGGAATGATTAGTAACTCATTGTTCAATTGTTTTAATGTGTCTCAGTGTCTGCCTTTGTTTTAATTTGAGACCGTCCCTTCATATTTTTTAAAACAGTATTTGTTGTATGCATTTTAATCTATATTGTGACCTCGTTTTAAATATTTTTTTTCATGTACATGCTTTTTATTTTTCGATTGCCCACATTGGAGTATTAAAGTTATATTGTATTGGAATTGAAACCTATATCTTAAGTGCAACTGTCGCCATAGAGACGCTGTTCGTTGCTATGGGTGTATTCAAACTTTCGTCTTACGTTGTTCATTGTTATATTTTATATCCTCTTCAATGAAGTCATGATTGTCTGGTGGTGTGCCCGGCTCATTTTCTTCTTCTTGAACAATATGTGAATCTAACGTGCCACCTTTGTTCAAAACAACTGCAATTATAAAAAATAAGGAAATTACTTTAAACAGACGAGTAGAATGTCGACGATAAAAGATCGAGATAGTGTAGGATATTTGACCATTTGATTGTACGACAGAATATATATTTGTATCAAAGTTGAAGATTTAGGGTTAAGATAGGTCAGGGATATTGGATCAAACCTTCCTACATAATCCTGTTATATCGTCCACCACGTATAAACAACTCTAGACCTGTCCTAGCAAGGCGTGAATGGAAAACAGTAAAACCGTAGTTTTCGGTGAAACGCTCGAATTGACTACGCTTCACATACCTCGCAGTTTTTTCTTTTGACCAGCTGAGCAAACAACCTCAGGATTGTAGTGTCCGCGATTAGTCTTCCTTCGCCTTCTTACAGCAAACACAATTACCATAGCGGCAATTAATAGTGCCAGGAATGACACCAATATTGAAACAAATAAGTAAACATTGGACTTAGCATCTATTACACCAGTATCTGTTAAAAATAATAGCATAGAGTTAGCTAGACTATTAAACAATATTACTGTTATTTTAAAGTGGCACAATCAGTTTACACTTAGTCTAACATACACTGGAATTAATAATACATTCAATCATAGACAGTGGAGGGGAGACAGTATGATAGAGATGGGAAGCCTAGAAAATACTGGGCAGT
>NC_135555.1:24962724-24972724 GCF_964340395.1 Glandiceps talaboti | reverse complement strand
AACGTCGGATTTAACAGCTATTTATACGGACTGATTTATAAGTTCCATATGCATTTCTATGTATGTATGTATGTATGTATGTATGTATGTATGTATGTATGTATGTATATATGTATGTATGTATGTATGTATGTATGTATGTATGCATGTATGTATGTATGTATGTATGTATGTATGTATGTGTGTGTGTGTGTGTGTGTGTATGTATGTATGTATGTATGTATGTATGTATGTATGTATGTGCCCGGGTGTGTGTGTGTGTGTGTGTGTGTGTGTCTGTCTGTCTGTCTGTCTGTCATTTTGTCACTTTACCTTTTGTCTTTCTTCAAAGGAGCCACTTCTGCTCCTCTCATTTGACCGTCGTTTCATTCGTTTATTAATATGTAAATACATTTTGAAAAACTGCACACTCCGTATTATAGTGTGACGGCAAGACAGAAACCTCGTTGGGGGTTTCCGCGTACAAGACTAGAGTAATCACTATAAATAAACGGGATTTTCCACCCTGCGTTCAATTATATGAACCTCATTAATATTACTGAGTGCTTGTTTCAAATCTTGAGACTCCTATATTCATCCCTTTATTCGTGTTACCATGGCTATACTAAACTTTCCAGGATGTCAAACCTCAATATGATATTCCTATGTAAACCTATTATGAACTTAAAAAACATGGGCCATTATAATACAGGATAGGGTATATGAAAACAAGACAGTCACGTGATATTTACTTTATTACCGATTGGTTGATTGATTCGAAACGAATGTAATTCGCGGAATTTTCATTATGTCCATCCAGTTTTGTAATTGCCAGCAATTCTTTAAGGTCTGCATTTGTATTCGAATTTGATACGGCTTCTATTGCGATATATGCTGAAAGCCCTTGTCCGATGTATATAACAAACACGGTACGCTGTGTCGCAGTACGTAGGCTTCCAGACGTACATCAACAATCCGAAGTTCGACTTCTGTAATTTGGGTAAGAATGGCGTGCATGACATCGGTACTTTCCGACATCAAGGCTCTGGTGAAGGGTTTCAACAACGAAGAACTGCAAACAGCATGGTCTGTACTGACAAGCTGTATTATTCAAGTTAGGAACGTTCTTCAATGGCTGACAAAGGTCGACCTGAAAAACAACAATGTTTGGAGGCAAATTCGATCAGTTACAAGGGGACTGAAAGGTGTATACAGGGGATTGTTGGTGCAGTGTTTGCAACTAAAGTAAGTGACATGCATTTGTCTTTTTTTGATCGCGTAATAACATGAGGGGGGCAACAGTTACGTAACAACGGTATGTATTCATAATAACAGTTATAATAACAGTTATGCTGTAAACTGCAACCTCCACAGTCGAGTCACATACAGAAAATTCTCGCACTCCAGAGCATATTTTTTTGCTGACTCAACGTCTTAGACGGTGCCGCAAAAGGGACACTATGGTTTACGACGATGATACAGCACGATTAAACTATGATTACTGGCAGGGGGGCAACACAATAAAAACATTGTTTTGGAAAACTGCGTGTTTATCTTCTTACATCGAAGTTTCACTTTCACAATAAAGTTTCAAATGGCGAGATCTTGTCTAGTGCTGCCAACTCAGGGTATGCTCGCCAAATAATTTTCCGCTTTGGTAGAATTGTCGCACATTGTACCATTGCCACAAATAATTTTCAGCTTTGGTAGAATTGTTGCACATTGTACCATTGCCACGACGATGGAAGTCACCAGGTTTTTTTTTAGCACAACTGAATATAAGGTTGAGTAGTGCTCAATCTGATTAAAATCCGATTTAGATGTCGGCTAATCATTCATTGCTATTTTACCTTCGTTAGGCTGCTTTCACAAAAACTTGTTGGGGGGGGGAGAGGGGTCGGCAGATTTTTTGTAAAACCCTAATTTTTTTTCAAGTACCCCCCCTGCCATATTCCAAAATTTTTCAAGTACCCCCCCTGCCAAAGCCCCAAATATTTCAAGTACCCCCCCCCCCTACCCCTGTGCATTAACATTCCATACCAAGTACAAAACTGTACATAATACACTTAATACCAACTTTGCCCATTATATATATAATCAATTTGTATATTGTGTGTATATATACACAAACACCAGTTAAAACAAAATGTTATGTTAACCAGTGCATTGCCTTTCCGAAAAAACAACGTATACTTGTAAATGAATTACACTTTGAATATGCATTTCTGCCACAGCTGGAATTTCATAGTTGGAAAGGTACTTATCAAGTTCTTTCACTTTCAATTTGGAAATGTCGCCGTTTCTGACAAGCGCATCCCAGTCATATTCATCAAATTTTTTTCAGCACGTTGCTCCCTTTCTTTCATTCTTTTTCTTTCCCTCATAGAGGCAAGCGTTCTCTGTTGTTCTAAATGAAGGATTGCTCCCTTTAATATCTCTTGCTTGACACACACAGTTTCTTGCTCAATTCGTCAAGTTTCTCAACATTTTTACTTGACACTAACCCTTTACTATACAGGTGTTTTAGTTGTGCACGGGGTTGGAAGTCATCTGGTGGTCTTTCACTACCATCATCTCTTGTTAATGGTGTTGAGAATACATCCATATAGTGTCAAAGTTTATTTATTTATCTTTATATTTTACAAGTAATAGTATATTCATGCAAAGTTGAAAAGTATGTGCAAAAAACTTATTTTACTTTTTCTCTGTTAACTCAACTTGTGAGATATTGTCTTCTGTTTCACATGTAGCAGACGTTGCCAATATGCTAATTTTAGGAAATATTTAGAATGTGTTATTAAAAGTTTGTGTTGAAAATTATAGTCATATCTATAGGATGAAAAAATACCTTGCACAGAAGTTTTTGATACTTGTCAAGTATGTTTTAGTGCAGGTGCATCTTTTACATTTTGATGGCAGGCTGAGATGAACCTTTTCCAACTCTTTTTTTTTTAACTTCCAAGAGCTGCAAATGTAAAATGTTGTCTGTCATATTTGTCTGTCATTTAATACTAGTAAGAATTTACATGAAAAAGTTACATATCATTGTGATAACCACAAACCAAAACATTTTACTAACTTAGAAGTTATTAGAACTGTGAATACTTTCTTAAAGTATTAAAGAGGTTGGTTAATATAAAGGCTACACGGAATCGAATAATGTCCATTCTTCAATGTTTTCAGAAATTACAGTGACCAATGTAAGACTATTCTGTGTTGTTTGGAGTGTGAGATACTGTCACAGCATATGCACCTAGACGTTTATTTGTGGAGTCATCGTCTAGAGGCATACACACCTCTGTTTGAAACTTGGGACATCGAGTACGTATCTGAGATTGTTGATATGGAAATTACTCATGAAGTAGAGATGCACTTTAAGGAACCAATGACCCAACGTGACTTTGAAACACTTATGCAAATGCTCGATAAAGCAGGTGAGTAATGGCATATTGTAATAAGATATTTGGATAAGTCTGTTTTAACGGTTTAATGATATCGAATACTTTAATATTTTTCTTTGTTATGTCTGTATTATCAACAATCGTTATAGTATTCAAGCTACTCTTTAACTGTCTTTGGCTATATTTGTTATCTGAATCGTAACACCATTTATACTTCAATCAACTTAGCACAGCTATATTGATGTCAATGATTAATATGTAACTTCATAAGTCAGATTTAAACTGAATGTTGTTATGATGTACTTTGATTTTATCATAAGTTACTCACGATTAATAATTATTTTGTTATGTAAATTTATGCTAATCTTTTCGAATGAGCCACTATCCCGTCAACAAATCCTGTGGAGAACCCTGTAATATATGTGGTAGCCTGCAAAATTGTGCAATGTCTGAAACAGAGCCAGAAAATAATCTAAAATAAAACTGCATAGTGGAAGACAGAACCACTTTTACATTTTTACAAAAAAAGAGCCAAAAAAAAACACAGAACAGCGGAACTATTCTGACCGATAGTTCGCTTGTTGAAACATTTCAAGAGGGAGGGTCATGTTTTGGAGAAAGGAAATTGAGGAAGGGACACTTTTTAACACAACGAAATCGGGGAGGGTCACATTTTATGAAACAGAAAGGGTCTGATTTTTCCAACGGCCCTCCCTCCTTGTAATTACTGAAGGCCCTAATCTAAAAGTCTTTTCATTTGTCTAGAGCATGATAGATATTACATCAGACATTGTATGGAAACAGATCTCAAACTACTTGGAAAGAACTGCAGTGATTCAGCAGAAATAGTATCATGGCAACTACGCACATCACTGACAGACACAGAGGAAATAACGCAGAAGGTAGCCCAAGATTTGGAAGCTCAGAAGTCGGCGACTGCAGCCGTGGGCGTTGGTTTCAAAGTGCTTAGCACCGCTGGCCTAATAGCGATTACAGGTGGTCTAGCTACATTAACTATACCAGGTCTAGCAGTTGCTGGTGTTGGCAGTCTTGTGTCTGGTGCTGGAATTATTGGAGCCGCTAAGTCAAAATCAGGTGAGTACATGTATTCACATAAAAGTTCATACTTAGCAAAATACATGAATATCAATTGGGTTACACTGAAAGAGGAAGAAATTATTTTCTGCCTCGGAACGTCAGAACCATCATTACCTATATACTACCATCTAATTACGCCCATTCTCTCTTTTCAGGGTGCGTGTTTAGGTTCTTTTTGGTGCGCGTGATTCTTGGATATTTCTATGCGTACTTTACCGTTTATATTAACTTTACACAGTATATATCAGTACACAGGTGTTCGTCGAGTAATTCAACCACGTGTCTTTTTCTCAATGAATTGTCATTTGAAACGTAAAGGATTATAGTGATTGATAAGGAATGTATGAAACAGTCCAGAGATTGAAATTCAAAGAGGGCGTAGACATACAGGATTATTTTGTTACTTGTTACTGATAGGTCAGTGGCACTGTCAATCAACTTAGATGGATACTAAGACTTGTTACTTTTACACTCCTATATATGAAGAGTGCATTGCACGCATACTATAAACAAATACTAAAATTAATTAGTCAACTGCTAAAACTTTGATACATGTACATGTTTGCGGTGTCTGCAGTTTGTACTACATATGACGACCATCATTCCGTGTGTCTGCAGTTTGTACTTCCAACATATGATGACCATCATTCCGTGTGTCTGCAGTTTGTACTAGATATGACGACCATCATTCCGTGTGTCTGCAGTTTGGACTAGATATGACGAACATCGTTCCGTGTGTCTGCAGTTTGTACTAGATATGACGACCATCATTCCGTGTGTCTGCAATTTGTACTAGATATGACCAACATCATTCCGTGTGTCTGCAGTTTGTACTACATATGACGAACATCGTTCCGTGTGTCTGCAGTTTGTACTAGATATGACCAACATCGTTCCGTGTGTCTGCAGTTTGTACTAGATATGACGAACATCGTTCCGTGTGTCTGCAGTTTGTACTAGATATGACGAACATCGTTCCGTGTGTCTGCAGTTTGTACTAGATATGACGAACATCATTCCGTGTGTCTGCAGTTTGTACTAGATATGATGACCATCATTCCGTGTGTCTGCAGTTTGTACTAGATATGATGACCATCATTCCGTGTGTCTGCAGTTTGTACTAGATATGACGACCATCATTCCGTGTGTCTGCAGTTTGGACTAGATATGACGAACATCGTTCCGTGTGTCTGCAGTTTGTACTAGATATGACCAACATCATTCCGTGTGTCTGCAGTTTGTACTAGATATGACGAACATCGTTCCGTGTGTCTGCAGTTTGTACTAGATATGACCAACATCATTCCGTGTGTCTGCAGTTTGTACTAGATATGACGAACATCGTTCCGTGTGTCTGCAGTTTGTACTAGATATGACGAACATCATTCCGTGTGTCTGCAGTTTGTACTAGATATGATGACCATCATTCCGTGTGTCTGCAGTTTGTACTAGATATGACGACCATCATTCCGTGTGTCTGCAGTTTGTACTAGATATGACGACCATCATTCCGTGTGTCTGCAGTTTGGACTAGATATGACGAACATCGTTCCGTGTGTCTGCAGTTTGTACTAGATATGACGACCATCTTTCCGTGTGTCTGCAGTTTGTACTAGATATGACGAACATCGTTCCGTGTGTCTGCAGTTTGTACTAGATATGACGAACATCGTTCCGTGTGTCTGCAGTTTGTACTAGATATGACGAACATCGTTCCGTGTGTCTGCAGTTTGTACTAGATATGACGATCATCGTTCCGTGTGTCTGCAGTTTGTACTAGATATGACGACCATCGTTCCGTGTGTCTGCAGTTTGTACTAGATATGACGAACATCGTTCCGTGTGTCTGCAGTTTGTACTAGATATGACGACCATCATTCCCCGAGCAACAATAGTATTGCAGGGTCTCCTTGTGGTGTCTTTTTGAAACTGTATGATATTGATATATGTGTGTGTTCAGTCACCGTTATAGTTTCCCTCTCCTAGATCTTGAGAGTGCCGAGAGCTGACGGCTCCCCTGGACTGTCGACCGTTATAGTTTGGTCGATTGTGAAACAATTAGAACTTTTTGTTCACATACTTTGTTGTACCCCAGAACGTAACACAACCATCTTGTCTTTACGACAGATCTTACAAGTCACCGTCTGATTTCTATTTCGTCGTTAACAGATAAATACAGGCTACAAACTACTTGGACGAAAGTAGACGTAAGCTTTATCAATTTATATATTGATTAAATCATGTATATTTCTCTTTATTTTGTATCAGAGGAAGACAAGATATCGACACAGCTAAACACCATTGACACCATCATGTCCACATGGGAAGATGTTCTCAAGTCGTCAGTACTCAAATGGGAATATCTTATTCTAAAAATAAGAGAATTAGTGAAACTATTGATGGACGGAAGAGGCAAACTAGAAGAGGATGAGTTACATGATATGCACACCTACATACACGATACGGAAAAATCACTGAGAAAATTTCAACGACAAGCTGACAATTTTGAAATTGAAATAAATTACATTCTCATGATATAAATCTATTGAGTATTAAATTCAAGAAAAACAATCATAAACATGCATGGTTGTCTATAAAGGAAAAGTATGCCATGAAATTGATTGATTTTTTGAAATACAAACACAAAATATTGAAGTCCTCGAGTAATGAAATCTAAGAAGTACAATTTAATTCGTTATGGACCTTAGACACTTTTGTCTATCATATACTTGTCATCATGAATTTGTAATTACTGTGTTTGGGTTCAGACATGACGCTGTTTATACATGTCGCCAAACACCCAGTTAGAAATAATTTTTTTGGCATAATATTGCAATAGATCATATTGGTGTCAAGACAATAGTTTAGACGTGCTTATGTTGCGAGTCACAGACCTAAATTATATCCATTCATGATATTTTGGTAAATTTTATTATGAACTCTGAAATGAAGTCCAAAAGCATACATACAGTGACATTGTGTTACGTAACAAGATAGGTCATCGACATCTCAACATTGCGTATTTCGGAATTGTTTGTACCAGGCACGATTGAAACGTCAAGTTTTGATATGAAATGATGTGTTCATTTTAGCACTTCACCATATGATTTCATTGTTCTGTACAAGTATAATTATAATATTGTACAACTATTTTATGGTCTTTGAGATATGAACTTGTATTACTAATCTAGAGAAGGTGATTGGATATTGAATCTCAGATGCCTATTCTGTAAAATAAACTACTCAATAGATCGCAAACAGCAAATACGTTTGATTTAGGAGATTAAAACCGTTGCATGGCTATAGAACACTGATCAGTTATTTCATTGTTTTGTTGTGTTATCTTAAGGGTCAGTAGTGCTATTGACATGGTTAAAATGTTTATGTGTATGCCTGAGTGAGCGTGTGTGTGTGTGTGTGTTTGTTTGTTTGTTTGTTTGTTTGTTTGTTTGTTTGTTTGTTTGTTTGTTTAAGGGCAACTGATATTCAGTAGTGCTATTGACATGGGTAAAATGTTTATGTGTATGCCTAAGTGAGTGTGTGCGTGTGTGTTTGTTTGTGTTTGTGTTTGTGTTTGTTTGTTTGTTTGTTTGTTTGTTTTGTTTGTTTAATGTTAAATGATATTCAGTAGTACTATTGACATGGTGAAAATGTTTATGTGTATGCCTGAGTGAGCGTGTGTGTGTGTATGTGTGTGTTTGTGTGTTTGTTTGTTTGTTTGTTTGTTTGTTTGTTTGTTTGTTTGTTTAAGGGCAACTGATATTCAGTAGTGCTATTGACATGGTTAAAATGTTTATGTGTATGCCTAAGTGAGTGTGTGCGTGTGTGTTTGTTTGTGTTTGTGTTTGTGTTTGTGTTTGTGTTTGTTTGTTTGTTTGTTTGTTTGTGTTTGTTTGTTTGTTTGTTTGTTTTGTTTGTTTAAGGTTAAATGATATTCAGTAGTACTATTGACATGGTGAAAATGTTTGTGGATGTATGTGTGAGTGCGTATGTGATTGTGTTTATTTGGTTGTTTGTTTGTTTGTTTGTTTGTTTGTTTGTGCGTGCGTGCGTGCGTGCGTGCGTGCGTGTGTGTGTGTGTGTGTAAACGACTTAAACTCATAAACCGCCAGAGTAATATGATGAATATAGAACATATGGCTAAAGTTTTTTTATGAATAAAAAATTCCAATTTATAATCCCGGCCCTTTGTCATCCATATGGTCTCTTTAAGATCTAGATTGACATTGCAGATTATTGATATTAAATATTAACGATACATATCCTTATCATATATTTCACTATGATATATACAAACATATCTTTTGGCTGTAGAACTGAGTTTAAAACTGTCTCATGAACTATTCTGTGTAAATTCACTTTCACGAAACGTAATATCTCGAGTTGTAGTGAGTTTCTATCCCCAGAATCAGTCTGAACGAAGATTCCGGTATTGATCTCAGTGTGGAATGTATGGCTTTTGGAACGGACAAGCTGTAGGCGATCGAGCCCAGACCAATCTGCAGGCGATCGAGCCCAGACCAATCTGCAGGCGATCGAGCCCAGACCAATCTGCAGGCGATCGAGCCCAGACCAATCTGCAGGCGATCGAGCCCAGACAAATCTGCAGGCGATAGACCCCAGACCAATCTGCAGGCGATCGAGCCCAGACCAATCTGCAGGCGATCGAGCCCAGACCAATCTGCAGGCGATCGAGCCCAGACCAATCTGCAGGCGATCGAGCCCAGACCAATCTGCAGGCGATCGAGCCCAGACCAATCTGCAGGCGATCGAGCCCAGACAAATCTGCAGGCGATCGAGCCCAGACCAAGCGTAACAAATAATCTCAAGCTAAAAAGTACCAACTGTAATAACAAATACATGACATTATCATTAAGCTTATTACTATCGTTTTAACTGCAAGACACAGAGAGAAGTCTACGAAATGAAACACAATAAGTAAGAGAAGATGAAGTTAAAGTTATGAAAGATGCCATAAAATATAAGACTCAGCATTTACAGAAACATGACTTTTTTGTGTGTGCAAGAAGCAAGGGAAGAGTATGAAAGCCAGTAAGGGACATTTTGTAAAATAAAAAATAAAAAATAATCTCGTGAGCATGACATAATATCTTGTGCGTACGACTTACTATCTTGTGAGCACGAGGTACTATCTTGTGAGCACGACATACTATCTTCTGAGCAGGAGATGCTATCTTGTGAGCAGGACATACTATCTTGTGAGCACGACATACTATAAGTCGTGCTCACGGGATAGTATCTCGTGCGCACGACATAATTTTTGAAACACTTTAACACATCCTAAGGAGTCTTAATTTCTGATTGGACAATATTTTGCATTCAATGGCCACATAGGTAATCAATTTTGTTTCTCCTATATTCAAGTGAATGATGACTCAATCATCGAATACCAATGTCCAACTGCTCACTTTCTTGCCATTTGTCATTTCGGTAGAGAGAGTGGAGTTACTAAATATAAAAGAGAAAGTGTAATAGATAGAAAAAACATGTCTTGTCCTTTC